>NC_056726.1:1687966920-1688081920 GCF_019279795.1 Protopterus annectens
TGTTTAAAACTTACTATATATACAGCAGCATTATCTTTGTCATCATTAAAACTTACTATATATACAGCAGCATTATCTTTGTCATCGTTAAAACTTACTATATATATATACAGCAGCATTATCTTTGTCATCGTTAAAACTTACTATATATACAGCAGCATTATCTTTGTCATCATTAAAACTTACTATATATACAGCAACATTATCTTTGTCATCGTTAAAACTTACTATATATGCAGCAGCATTATCTTTGTCATGGTTAAAACTGACTATATATACAGCAGCATTATCTTTATCATCGTTAAAACTTACTATATATGCAGCAGCATTATCTTTGTCATCATTAAAACTGACTATATATACAGCAGCATTATTTTTGTCATCGTTAAAACTTACTATATATACAGCAGCATTTTCTTTGTCATCATTAAAACTGACTACATGTACAGCAGCATTATCTTTCTCATCATTAAAACTTACTATATATAAAGCAGCATTATCTTTGTCATCATTAAAACTTACTATATATACAGCAACATTTTCTTTGTCATCGTTAAAACTTAATATATATACAGCAGCATTATATTTGTCATCGTTAAAACTTACTATATGTACAGCAGCATAATCTTTGCCATCATTAAAACTTACTATATATACAGTAGCATTATCTTTGTCATCATTAAAACTTATTATATATACAGCAACATTATCTTTGTCATCATTAAAACGTACTATATATACAGTAGCATTATCTTTGTCATCGTTAAAACTTACTATATGTACAGCAGCATTATGGTTGTCATCGTTAAAACTTACTATATATACAGCAGCATTATCTTTGTCATCATTAAAACTTACTATATGTACAGCAGCATTATGTTTGTTATCGTTAAAACTTACTATATATACAGCAGCATTATCTTTGTCATCATTAAAACTTACTATATGTACAGCAGCATTATGTTTGTTATCGTTAAAACTTACTATATCTACAGCAGCTTTATCTTTGTAATCATTAAAACTTACTATATATACAGCAACATTATCTTTGTCATCGGTAAAACTTACTATATATACAGCAGCATTATCTTTGTCATCGTTGAAACTTAGTATATGTACTGCAGCATTAAGTTTGTAATCATTAAAATTTACTATATATACAGCAGCATTATCTTTGTCATCGTTGAAACTTAGTATATGTACTGCAGCATTAAGTTTGTAATCATTAAAACTTACTATATATACAGCAGCATTATCTTTGTCATCATTAAAACCTACTAAATATATACAGCAGCATTATCTTTGTCATTGTTAAAACTTACTTTATGCACAGCAGCTTTATCTTTGTCATCGATAAAACTTACTATATATACAGCAGCATTATCTTTGTCATCGTTAAAACTGACTATATGTACAGCAGCATTATCTTTGTCATCGTTAAAACTTACTATATATACAGCAGCATTATCTTTGTCATCATTAAAACCTACTAAATATATACAGCAGCATTATCTTTGTCATTGTTAAAACTTACTATATATACAGCAGCATTATCTTTGTCATCATTAAAATTTACTATATATACAGCAACATTATCTTTGTCATCATTAAAACATACTATATATACAACAGCATTATCTTTGTCATCGCTAAAACTTACTATATATACCAAAACATTATCATTGTCATCGTTAAAACTTACTATATATGCAGCAGCATTATCTTTGTCATGATTAAAACTGACTATATGTACAGCAGCATTATCTTTGTCATCGTTAAAACTTACTATATATATACAGCAGCATTATCTTTGTCATCGTTAAAACTTACTATATATAAAGCAGCATTATCTTTGTCATCGTTAAAACTTACTATATATACAGCAGCATTCTCTTTGTCATCGTTAAAACTTACCAGATATACAGCAGTATTATCTTTGTCATCATTAAAACTTAATATGTATACAGCAGCATTATCTTTGTCATCATTAAAATTTACTATATATACAGCAGCATTATATTTGTCATCGTTAAAACTTACTATATATACAGCAGCATTATCGTTGTCATCATTAAAACTTACTATATATACAGCAGCATTATCGTTGTCATCGGTAAGACTTACTATATATACAGCAGCATTAGCTTTGTCATCATTATAACTTACTATATATACAGCAGCATTATCTTTGTCATCGTTAAAACTTACTATATATACAGCAGCATTATGTTTGTCATTGTTAAAACTTACTATATGTAGAGCATTATCTTTGTCATCATTAAATCTTACTATATATACAGCAGCATTATCTTTGTCATCATTAAAACTTACTATATATACAGCAACATTAGCTTTGTCATTGTTAAAACTTTCTATATATACAGCAGCATTATCTTTGTCATCGTTAAAACTTACTATATGTACAGCAGCATAATCTTTGCCATCATTAAAACTTACTATATATATACAGTAGCATTATCTTTGTCATCATTAAAACTTACTATATATACAGCAACATTATCTTTGTCATCATTAAAACTTACTATATATACAGCAGCATTATCTTTGTCATCGTTAAAACTTACTATATGTACAGCAGCGTTATGGTTGTCATCGTTAAAACATACTATATATACAGCAGCATTATCTTTGTCATCATTAAAACTTACTATATGCACAGCAGCATTATGTTTGTCATCGTTAAAACTTACTATATATACAGCAGCATTATCTTTGTCATCATTAAAACTTACTATATGTACAGCAGCATAATCTTTGCCATCATTAAAACTTACTATATGTACATCAGCATAATCTTTGCCATCATTAAAACTTACTATATGTACAGCAACATTTGTTTGTCATCGTTAAAACTGACTACATGTACAGCAGCATTAACTTTCTCATCGTTAAAACTTACTATATATGCAGCAGCATTATCTTTGTCATCGTTAAAACTGACTATATATACAGCAGCATTTTCTTTGTCATCATTAAAACTGACTACATGTACAGCAGCATTATCTTTCTCATCGTTAAAACTTACTATATATAAAGCAGCATTATCTTTGTCATCGTTAAAACTTACTATATATACAACAACATTATCTTTGTCATCGTTAAAACATACTATATGTACAGCAGCATTATCTTTGTCATCGTTAAAACTTACTATATATACAGCAACATTATCTTTGTCATCGTTATAACTTACTATATATACAGAAGCATTATCTTTGTCATCATTAAAACTTACTATATATACAGCAGCATTATCTTTGTCATCGTTAAAACTTACTTTATATGTAGCCGCATTATCTTTGTCATGGTTAAAACTGACTATATATACAGAAGCATTATCTTTGTCATCGATAAAACTTACTATATATGCAGCAGCATTATCTTTGTCATCGTTAAAACTGACTATATATACAGCACCATTATCTTTGTCATTGTTAAAACTTACCATATATACAGCAGCATTTTCTTTGTCATCGTTAAAACTAACTATATGTACAGCAGCATTATCATTGTCATCGTTAATACTTACCATATATACAGCAGCATTATATTTGTCATCGTTAAACTTACTATATATACAGCAGCATTATCTTTGTCATCATTAAAACTTACGGTATATACAGCAGCATTTTCTTTGGCATTGTTAAAACTTACTATATATATATAGCAGCAATATCTTTGTCATTGTTAAAGCATACTATATATACAGCAGCATTATCTTTGTTATTGTTATAACTTACTATACATACAGCAGCATTATCGTTGTCATCATAAAAACTTACTATATATACAGCAGCATTGTCTTTGTCATCGTTAAAACTTACTATATATACAGCAGCATTATCTTTGACATCATTCAAATTTACTATATATACAGCAGCATTATCTTTGTCATCATTAAAACTTACTATATATACAGCAGCATTATCATTGCCATCGTTAAAACTTACTATATATACAGCAGCATTATCTTTGTCATTGTTAAAACTTACAATATGTACATCAGTATTATCTTTGCCATCGTTAAAACTTACTATATATACAGCAGCATTATCTTTGTCATCATTAAAACTTACTACATATACAGCAACATTATCTTTGTCATCGTTAAAACTTACTATATGTGCAGCAGCATTATCTTTATCATCATTAAAATTTACTATATATACAGCAGCATTATGTTTGTCATCAATAAAACTTACTAAATATACAGCAAAACTTTGTCATCGGTGAAACTTACTAGATATAACGCAGCATTATCTTTGTCATCGTTAAAACTTACTATATGTACAGCAGCATTATGTTTGTCATCGTAAAAACTTAGTATATATACAGCAGCATTATCTTTGTCATCATTAAAACTTACTATATATACAGCAACATTATCTATGTCATCGTTAAAACTTACTATATATGCAGCAGCATTATCTTTGTCATCCTTAAAACTGATTATATATACAGCAGCATTATCTTTGTCATAGTTAAAACGTACTACAGCAGCATTATCTTTGTCATCGTTAAATCTTACTATATATATATATATATATATATACAGCAGCATTATCTTTGTTATCGTTAAAACTTACTATATATACAGCAGCATTATCTTTGTCATTGTTAAAACTTACCAGATATACAGCAGCATTTTCTTTGTCATCGTTAAAACTAACTATATGTACAGCAGCATTATCATTGTCATCATTAATACTTACCATATATACAGCAGCATTATATTTGTCATCGTTAAACTTACTATATATACAGCAGCATTATCTTTGTCATCATTAAAACTTACAGTATATACAGCAGCATTTTCTTTGGCATCGTTAAAACTTACTATATATATATAGCAGCAATATCTTTGGCATTGTTAAAGCATACTATATATACAGCAGCATTATCTTTGTTATTGTTATAACTTACTATACATACAGCAGCATTATCGTTGTCATCATAAAAACTTACTATATATACAGCAGCATTGTCTTTGTCATCGTTAAAACTTACTATATATACAGCAGCATTATCTTTGACATCATTCAAATTTACTATATATACAGCAGCATTATCTTTGTCATCATTAAAACTTACTATATATACAGCAGCATTATCATTGCCATCATTAAATCTTACTATATATACAGCAGCATTATCTTTGTCATTGTTAAAACTTACAATATGTACATCAGTATTATCTTTGTCATCGTTAAAACTTACTATATATACAGCAACATTATCTTTGTCATCATTGAAACATACTTTATATACAGCAGCATTATCTTTGTCATTGTTAAAACTTACTATATATACAGCAGCATTATCTTTGTCATCGTTAAAACTTACTATATATACAGCAGCATTATCTTTGTCATCGTTAAAACTTACTATATATACAGCAGCATTATCTTTGTCATCATTAAAACTTACTATATATACAGCAGCATTATCTTTGTCATCGTTAAAACTGACTATATATTCAGCAGCATTATTTTTGTCATCGTTAAAACTTACTACGTATACAGCAGCATTTTCTTTGTCGTCATTAAAACGTACTATATATACAGCAGCATTATATTTGTGATCGTTAAAACTTACTATATATAAAGCAGCATTATCTTTGTCATCGTTAAAACGTACTATATATACAGCAGCATTATATTTGTGATCGTTAAAACGTACTATATATATAGCAGCATTATCGTTGTCATCGTTAAAACTTACTATATATACAGCAACATTATCTTTGTCATCGTTAAAATTTACTATATGTACAGCAGCATTATCTTTGTCATCGTTATAACTTACTATATATACAGCAGCATTATCTTTGTCATTATTAAAACTTACTATATATACAGCAGCATTATCTTTGTCATCATTAAAACTTACTATATATGCAGCAGCATTATCTTTGTCATCGTTAAAACTGACTATATATACAGCACCATTATCTTTGTCATCGTTAAAACTTACCATATATACTGCAGCATTTTCTTTGTCATCTTTAAAACTGACTATATGTACAGCAGCATTATCTTTGTCATCGTTAAAACTTACTATATATACAGCAGCATTATCTTTGTCATCGTTAAAACTTACTATATATAGCAGCATTGACTTTGTCTTCGTTAAAACTTACTATATATACAGCAGCATTATCTTTGTCATCATTAAACTTACTATATATACAGCAACATTATCTTTCTCATCGTTAAAATTTACTATTTATACAGCAGCATTATCTTTGTCATCATTAAAACTGACTATATGTACAGCAGCATTATCTTTGTCATCAATAAAACTTACTATATATACAGCAGCATTATCTTTGTCATCATTAAAACTTACGATATGTACAGCAACATAATCTTTGTCATCGTTAAAACTTAATATATGTACAGCAGCATTATCTTTGTCATTGTTAAAACTTACTATATATTCAGCAGCATTATTTTTGTCCTCGTTAAAACTTACTACGTATACAGCAGCATTTTCTTTGTCATCATTAAAACTGACTACATGTACAGCAGCATTATCTTTCTCATCATTAAAACTTACTATATATATAGTAGCATTATCTTTGTCATCATTAAAACTTACTATATATACAGCAACATTATCTTTGTCATCGTTAAAACTTAATATATGTACAGCAGCATTATCTTTGTCATTGTTAAAACTTACTATATTTCAGCAGCATTATCTTTGTCATCATTAAAACTTACTATATATACAGCAGCATTATCTTTGTCATCATTAAAACTTACTATATATACACCAGCATTATCTTTGTCATCATTGAAACTTACTATATATGCAGTAGCAGTATCTTTGTCATGGTTAAAACTGACTATATATACAGAAACATTATCTTTGTCATCGTTAAAACTTACTATATATGCAGCAGCATTATCTTTGTCATCGTTAAAACTGACTATATATACAGCAGCATTTTCTTTGTCATCGTTAAAACTGACTATATGTACAGCAGCATTATCTTTGTCATCATTAAAACTTACTATATATATAGCAACATTATCTTTGTCATCGTTAAAACTTACTATATATAAAGCAGCATTATCTTTGTCATCGTTAAAACTGACTATATATACAGCAGCATTATCTTTGTCTTAGTTTAAATGTACTACAGCAGCATTATTTTTGTCATCGTTAAAACTTACTATATATACAGCAGCATTATCTTTGTCATCGTTAAAACTTACTATATATAAAGCAGCATTATCTTTGTCATCGTTAAAACTTACTATATTTACAGCAGCATTCTCTTTGTCATCGTTAAAACTTACCAGATATACAGCAGTATTATCTTTGTCATCATTAAAACTTACTATGTATACAGCAGCATTATCTTTGTCATCATTAAAATTTACTATATATACAGCAGCATTATCTTTGTCATCGTTAAAACTTACTATATATACAGCAGCATTATCGTTGTCATCGTTAAAACTTACTATATATACAGCAGCATTATCGTTGTCATCGGTAAGACTTACTATATATACAGCAGCATTATCTTTGTCATCATTATAACTTACTATATATACAGCAGCATTATCTTTGTCATCGTTAAAACTTGCTATATATACAGCAGCATTATGTTTGTCATTGTTAAAACTTACTATATGTAGAGCATTATCTTTGTCATCGTTAAAACTTACTATATATACAGCGACATTAGCATTGTCATTGTTAAAACTTTCTATATATACAGCAGAATTATCTTTGTCATCGTTAAAACTTACTATATGTACAGCAGCATAATCTTTGCCATCATTAAAACTTACTATATATACAGTAGCATTATCTTTGTCATCGTTAAAACTTACTATATATACAGCAACATTATCTTTGTCATCATTAAAGCTTACTATATATACAGCAGCATTATCTTTGTCATCGTTAAAACTTACTATATGTTCAGCAGCGTTATGGCTGTCATCGTTAAAACTTACTATATATATATATACAGCAGCATTATCTTTGTCATCATTAAAACTTACTATATGCACAGCAGCATTATGTTTGTCATCGTTAATACTTACTATATATACAGCAGCATTATCTTTGTCATCATTAAAATTTACTATATGTACAGCAGTATAATCTTTGCCATCATTAAAACTTACTATATGTACATCAGCATAATCTTTGCCATCATTAAAACTTACTTTATGTACAGCAACATTTGTTTGTCATCGTTAAAACTTACTATATATACAGCAGCATTATCTTTGTCATCGTTAAAACTGACTATATATACAGCAGCATTTTCTGTGTCATCATTAAAACTGACTACATGTACAGAAGCATTATGTTTCTCATCGTTAAAACTTACTATATATAAAGCAGCATTATCTTTGTCATCGTTAAAACTTACTATATATACAACAGCATTATCTTTGTCATCATTAAAACATACTATATGTACAGCAGCATTATCTTTGTCATCGTTAAAACTTACTATATCTATAGCAGCATTATCTTGGTTATCATTAAAACTTACTATATATACAGCAACATTATCTTTGTCATCATTATAACTTACTATATATACAGCAGCATTATCTTTGTCATCATTAAAACTTACTATATATACAGCAGCATTATCTTTGTCATCGTTAAAACTTACTTTATATGTAGCCGCATTATCTTTGTCATGGTTAAAACTGACTATATATACAGAAGCATTATCTTTGTCATCGATAAAACTTACTATATATGCAGCAGCATTATCTTTGTCATCATTAAAACTGACTATATATACAGCACCATTATCTTTGTCATTGTTAAAACTTACTATATATGCAGCAGCATTATCTTTGTCATCGTTAAAACTGACTATATATACAGCACCATTATCTTTGTCATCGTTAAAACTTACCATATATACTGCAGCATTTTCTTTGTCATCTTTAAAACTGACTATATGTACAGCAGCATTATCTTTGTCATCGTTAAAACTTACTATATATACAGCAGCATTATCTTTGTCATCGTTAAAACTTACTATATATAGCAGCATTGTCTTTGTCTTCGTTAAAACTTACTATATATACAGCAGCATTATCTTTGTCATCATTAAAACTTACTATATATACAGCAACATTATCTTTCTCATCGTTAAAACTTACTATATGTACAGCAGCATTATCTTTGTCATCATTAAAACTTACTTTATATACAGCAGCATTATCTTTGTCATCGTGAAAACTTACTATATATACAGCAACATTATCTTTGTCATAGTTAAAACGTACTACAGCAGCATTATCTTTGTCATCGTTAAATCTTACTATATATACAGCAGCATTATCTTTGTTATCGTTAAAACTTACTATATATACAGCAGCATTATCTTTGTCATTGTTAAAACTTACTATATATACAGCAGCATTATCTTTGTTATCATTAAAACTTACTATATATACAGCAACATTATCTTTGTCATTGTTAAAACTTACTATATATACAGCAGCATTATCTTTGTTATCATTAAAACTTACTATATATGCAACAACATTATCTTTCTCATCATTAAAACATACTATATATACAGCAGCATTATCTTTGTCATCGTTAAAACTTACTATATATACAGCAACATTATCTTTGTCATCATTAAAACTTACTATATATGCAGCAGCATTATCTTTGTCATGGTTAAAACTGACAATATATACAGCAACATTATCTTTGTCATCGTTAAAACTTACTATATATGCAGCAGCATTATCTTTGTCATTGTTAAAACTGACTATATATACAGCAGCATTATTTTTGTCATTGTTAAAACTTACTATATATACAGCAGCATTATCTTTGTCATTGTTCAAACTTACTATATATACAGCAGCATTATCTCTGTCATCGTTAAAACTTACTATATATACAGTAGCATTATCGTTGTCATCGTTAAAACTTACTATATATACAGCAGTATTATCGTTGTCATCGTTAAGGCTTACTATATATACAGCAGTATTAGCTTTGTCATCATTAAAACTTACTAAATATACACCAGCATTATCTTTGTCATCGTTAAAACTGACTATATATTCAGCAGCATTATTTTTGTCATCGTTAAAACTTACTACGTATACAGCAGCCTTTTCTTTGTCGTCATTAAAACTGAATACATGTACAGCAGCATTATCTTTCTCATCGTTAAAACTTACTATATATAAAGCTGCATTATCTTTGTCATCTTTAAAATGTACTATATATACAGCAGCATTATATTTGTGATCGTTAAAACTTACTATATATATAGCAGCATTATGTTTGTCATCATTAAAACTTACTATATATACAGCAGCATTATCTTAGTCATCATTAAAACTTACTATATATACAGCAGCATTATCTTTGTCATGGTTAAAACTGACTATATGTACAGCAGCATTATCTTTGTCATCATTAAAACTTACTATATATATAGCAGCATTATCTTTGTCATCGTTAAAACTTACTATATATAAAGCAGCATTATCTTTGTCATCGTTAAAACTGACTATATATACAGCAGCATTATTTTTGTCTTAGTTTAAACGTACTACAGCAGCATTATTTTTGTCATCGTTAAAACTTACTATATATATAGCAGCATTATCTTTGTCATCATTAAATCTGGCTATATGTGCAGCAGCATTTTCTTTGTCATCGTTAAAACTTACTATATAAACAGCAGCATTATCTTTGTCATCGTTAAAACCTACTATATATACAGCAGCATTATCTTTGTCATCATTAGAACTTACTATATATACAGCAGCATTATCTTTGTCATCGTTAAAACTTACTATATATACAGCAGCATTATCTTTGTCATTGTTAAAACTTGCTATATATACGGCAGCATTATCTTTGTCATCGTTAAAACTTATTATATATACAGCAGCATTATCTTTGTCATTGTTAAAACTTACTATATATATGGCAGCATTATCTTTGTCATCGTTAAAACTTACTATACATACAGCAGCATTATCGTTATCATCATTAAAACTTACTATATATACAGCAGCATTTTCTTTTTCATCATTAAAACTTACTATATATACAGCAGCATTATTTTTGTCATCGTTACAACTTACTATATATACAGCAGCATTATCTTTGTCATCGTTAAAACTTAATATATATAAAGCAGCATTATCATTGTCATAGTTGAAACTTACTATATATACAGCAGCATTATCATTGTCATCATTGAGACTTACTATATATACAGCAGCATTAGCTTTGTCATTGTTAAAACTTACTATATATACAGCAGCATTATTTTTGTCATCGTTACAACTTACTATATATACAGCAGCATTATCTTTGTCATCGTTAAAACTTAATATATATAAAGCAGCATTATCTATGTCATCATTAAAACTTACTAGATATATATATATATATATATATATATATATATATATATATATATATATATATATATATATATATATATATATATATATATATATATATATATATATATATATACAGCAGCATTATCTTTGTCATCGTTAAAACTTACTATATATACAGCAGCATTATCTTTGTCATCATTAAAACTTACTATATATACAGCAGCATTATCTTTGTCATTGTTAAAACTTACTATATTTACAGTAGCATTATCTTTGTCATCGTTAAAACTTAACTATATATACAGCAGCATTATCTTTGTCATCTTTAAAACTTACTATATATACAGCAGCATTCCCTTTATGGCTTGAGTTTTCCCAAGGTTCTTCCTTATGTTCTTTACTCTTCTCCTTACTCATGAATAATGTACCTGGTGATCAACTGGGTCTCACTATAAGTTCTATACTAATATTACACTAGCCAGCGTGGGCAAATCAATAGTCTGCCCATTATGACTTTCATAAGAAACTAAAAAAAACTCATATTTTTTTACTGTAAATATCAGAGGTATATTATTTGGGATTTCCTCAAAAGTTGGCAAAGGCAGGCTGTGTGTGGATTAAAGTGCCATTCAATTCCCTTATTTGACATGCCTTCTTATTCAGGTATCTGGGCCTTTGCCTTCATGAGCATGAGGACTGGTTGCTCATGGAAGGAGAAAGGTGGTGGCTATGGCTGAGCTGCTGCGAGGAGGTGTGATATGCAGAATGACCATGTTACATGCCTGCCACCCAAGAGTCATCATAATATCATACTGGCGGGTGAGTATGGCATAATGGAAAAAAAAAAGGCACACTGTTGATGGCCAATATCCCTAGGATGCCTTTAGACTCCATGACCAACCCTGTCAGAATTTTAGAAAGTTGGGGAGAGAATTGGAGTTGCCTGTAGACCCAGAGTGGATGTGAGACACTGGGCAGCAAGGCAACAGCATGATGTAGGGGAGGCAAAAAAATTGTTAATTAGCAGATCATGAAATTCCAGTATTATCCATAAAGGTAAATTCTGTCCCTCAGGAGGACTCTGTTCAGTTCTGTCATCATGGAGCCAACATTTATTTATCTATCTAAATTAGTCCCACTAGGCCAGTGGTCTTTATTCAAAAGAGATCCAAAATGGTATTTATGTGACTTGGGGAAATGTAGCCAGGATGCTTGGGGTCTTCTCTTTTTTGATAACCACCAAATTACCAACATCTCATGTAGATGTGACTTTAGTTTAATGTCTCATCTAATGCATGGCATACTCGGAAATGCAGCAACCCTTTTATGGAGCACTAGTGTCAATAACGTAAAATGAACACAAGCTCCTGTAGTGGGAATACAACCCACAATCTTCTGATCTTCTCTTTAAACGTCCGCCACTGAAGAAAATGGTTGGAAAAATTGGATCTACCAGTTATAACTGCTTTCCTGTCTACAACAGAAGTAAAGTGATTCTCGCCAGACTTTAAGCAAAACTGAAGATCACTTCACAAAACTACATAAATGCAGTTACTTTAATTACTATAAGTGGCACACATATTCACTCTTCTTCTGTGTTATCAGGTTGTGCTCATTCTGATACTTGGATTCAGTATGTGCATAGATAGCTCCTATGCATACTTATTTTTGGCTCTGTACTTGATCCTTTTTAATGTGCCTTTGTTTTAGAGTCTTGATTTCTATTTTTGTACTGCTGTAGGTTTCTGTTTATGTAAACCCCATTGACTCTTACATAATCATTGCTTCAGGCTGTCTTCTGACTCACACCCTTCACTGATATTTATTAATCTGTTTGAAAAGTTCATATTAATATTTTTAGGATATCCATATCTATTACTTTTTTCTGTCCTAATTCCTTACACATGTACTTATCATACGGGTATTTGCCAGTATCTGTGCTAATGCCAGATAGTTTAATTGCTCTATATTGCCTATTCGTCGCTGTCTCTACTTATGTATGAAATTTATCAATGTCTATATGCATCTTTTGTTGTTTATTGACTGGGTTGTAAATAAAGAGGCTCAAGGAATTAGTTAATTTACCTGGTCATAAAGCAAGCAGGATATGAACAGATTTATTGCCACACTGCCTTCTTGCGTAAGGTATATTAATTAAGTGAGGATGTCACATTACAGGATAATATCTCTCCACATGACTGTCTGGAAACTAATACGTTAGGGATTAGAAACTTGTCAAACTGCCAACTGCAATGTTGTCTTATGTGGAGTCAGAGAAAACTGAGTTATACTGTTTATTATGCAGTGATTACAAATAAACTGAAGATTATTTAGTAGGCATCTGTAAATTATATGGATGTTTTGTTTTCTGCATAGATAACTGAAGGTTGAAACCTGGGTTCAAAGACAAGCATTTTTTTGTCTACCATTGTGATTGCCAGATGAACCGAACCAGTTTGACTAGAGTCATACAGTGAAATGCAACTGTCAAAACTTGTGTTTTCTTTGGGAAACTGTGTCAGCACAACTCCATCCAGTAAGATAAGTTGCATTTATTTCTTCATTATAAATACTTCCTAGTGCAGGTAATCTTATATGATGTTATCATTTTAAATGTCATGAAAGCTCTGCTCATTTGTTTGCTTCTTACTGAATCACCTTTAACCAACTGGTCATTTTTCATATGGTCAAATACCATATAACCCACATGACACTGTCACAAGCATTACAAAGCAGGTTTGTTCAGTACTGCATTTGAGAACATCATGGCTCCCAAATATGATGCAATGAATGCTGGGGAATTCTTGTCACAGACAGCTTGCAAATGTGTGTGTGTGTTACATTACTACTTCTATGCAACCTATGTGAATTTGATAGTCATGGATGTGGAATTTAGGTACACTGCTAATGCAGCATGTGGATTTAATATACAACATTTGTGATCCTTCAGGACCTTTTACTTTTGGACTACAGATGCACACTCATTGTGTTGGCAACTCTTTAGTACAGTAAGTGCAGCATCATCTCCTTGTTCTCCTGGCAAGTCTCTGCCAAGGACTTGGTAGCATTTATAGTCAAGAAGCATACAACATATCAAACAATGTTTTTTACAGGAGAGCTTCACCCATGATGTGGGAATCTGCCCCAGATCTCTGTATATACTGATGCTGTGAAAGTATATATACACATCAGGGATGTATGCCTAAGAAAGCTCAAATGTCAATACACAAATAAGCATACATCTGTTAGCAGTCTGGCCATGAACCACTGGAACATGACCTATCTAGATGAAACACATCAAAAAAGTCCCCTCTGCACAAAAGGCAATTGCATGGCTTAGGCAATGTAAAATCCAAGATCCAAAAATGAAAGCCAGCAAACTGTGAGGCTGAAAAAATAAATTTATTCAGTTAATGCAATGCAAAAACAAATAAACACTGGTACACAACACAGCCTTCCTCAGTGTAAAATAGTATCCATTTGAGATAGTTTTTTATACATGCACTTAATTAGATTAGGTTTGTGATTGGATGGTCAAAATTGTTCATTTAATCCAGGTGGAAATAAACCACTCAGTTTAACAATCCATTTTTTCTCCTTTGTGTCAAGAATGGAATGTCACCCCGCTTTGCTGGATTTATTCCCTTTCATGATATCTATAACCATGAAACTAAACTTGGCAGATGAATGTTTTATAGAATGTTTATATAAAGCACTTCTTGATTTTTTTTTTTTGTTTTTCATGTCACTGGTATGCTCAGAGATTCTCAGTCTTAGTGGTCGTGAAGTTTGTTCTATATAGAAAGAGCCACAGCTGCATGTTGCTAGATATATCAGCCATTCGCTACTGCAATTAGCAAAAGAATTTATATCATAAACTGTACCACTGTTCTTACTTGCGAATTGTTTGGATTTAAAAACCTTATTACAGTGAGTGCAATGTCCACATGGGAAGCATCCTGTGAGCACCTCACACGTTAATAGTTTGGACCTCCTGAAATGGTGTTCTGGAATGTGAATGTTTATAATGATTCAAATGGGAAGCAAGATTTCTCCCTTTCCAAAATGAAAAATAACATCTGGCTGAATATTAGTTAGATTGTGATCATCCTGTAAAATGTTCCAGTGTCTCTGTACACTGTTGATTAATAAATCAGAATTCCTACCATAAGTGGTCCCTAGTCTAATGGGTGCCAAGCTTTGCTGCTCTCGTTGTTTGTAAGACAAAAATAACCAAAAATATCCCCAAATCCCAATACATTAGAATGAGATGTATTTGTTCTAAGGATTCAACCTTTCAGGAATATAGACGGGATCTGACTCACAGGTTTAGAGATAGGGGATATCAGATGGGACATGTTCTTCAGGCAAGCAATTGGGCTAATATACTCAAGAGGGAAGACCTTTTGACCTAATCTAATTAAGTGCAAGTATAAAAAACTATCTGAAATGGATTCTATTTTACACTGAGGAAGGCTGTGCTGTGTACCAGCCAAAACCGGTTTATTTGTTTGTGCATTGCATTAACCGAATAAATTTATTTTTTCAGCCTCACAATTTGCTGGCTTACATTTTTGGATCATTTTTCTAGATGAAAGCCTACCAGTAGGAGTGTTTCCCTCTCTATACTTCGCAGTCGTATACTGTATATGAGTGCAGCCATTAAGTTGTTACCCTGTCCCTAGTCATCATCATGGGGCCCTGGAAATTTCTGTCCCTGATAGCCAGACAGTGCATGTCTGAGGCAACAGAAGTGTCAGTGGGACAATGATTAGCACATGCACTTTTGGTTCTAGAAGTCCAGAAGGATGAGGGTTCTAATTTCACTCCAAGTCATTGGATTGCTGACAGTACAATGGAGGGCTACAACTGAGTGTGTTCTCCTTTAAATGAGATGTTAAACAGGAATCACACCTGCTTGAACTGGTGATAGTTCAAGTGGATGTAAAAAGATCCCATTACACCCTTCAAAACCATTAAGGGTCATTTATTCATACAGAGGAGATATTTACATATTTACATAATTACACTCCTCCATTCCCCCTTTTTTTTACTTATTATATATTATAATGTAAAGTTTTTATACGTATTGGATCCCCATTTTTTCCATAACCTCCATCTGATTTTACTCATTATCACTGCAAAAATCCATTTTAACATAATTTCATTTATCATTTCATTCCATAAAATCCATATAACAAAATAGTTTTCTTTATCATTTCTGTTAATATATTCTTTACTTCTGATCTTATAATATCCATATTTAATTATGTCCATATTAAACTCCACTTTATGTCTTTGAAAAAAAGTTCCTTACATATTTTTTCATATAATTTTACTACTATTTTACATTTTAAGAAATATATGTTCAGCAATATAGAAACATCACTTCACTTTTCTTCGTCTGTGGCATATTTACTTTCACTAATAATTTATCTATTACCAGATTTCACAAAAAAATCTTGGCATTCTACGTTTTATTACACTGTTTATTTCTTATTTTTATAGCTTTAATTTTACCTTCTGCTAGCTATTTTATCATTATATTCTTATACCATATTTTCCCCTTTTCAATTTCACCAAATTTCAACATTAATTTTTTTTCTTCATTTATACCATCTTTTTCTCTTTTACTCCTTTTTAAAATATCCAAACATTATACTTACATTTAAACATTTTTACAGCAAATCTTTCAACTTCATGTTTTCACTTTAATACTTTATATACATTTAGTGAAGCAACATATACTCCTGAGTTAATTAACCCTAAACCTCCTTCTTCTTCTTTATTTACATAAAAAAATACCCCTTTTTACTGGATTCAGTGTCAAATTCCATATAAATGAAAAAATATATTTGCAATAATTCCTTTTAAAATACCATTGGCAACATAAATAAACTTACTAAATATGCTCTTCATCCCATTAAAACTGAATTTATCAAATAAACTTAGAACTGTTTTTTTTTACTTACACTCTTGTTCCCAAATTTTATACCTATGACAGAGATTTAATTCATTGTAAAATATTTTCGCCTCACCTTTAAAAACATCTCCTAATCCTTTACTTTTCTTGTTTAAATGTATCCCTATTTATTCTAAATATTATTTTAAGTAAAATATTACTTCTTTTATCCTCATCTTATTGTTTACAATTGCTGTAATATCATCTGCAAAAATCAAGAAAACCGGAATTCTTAATCCCTTAGGTATTACTTACCCTGCATCCCACATTTTATAATTACTTCACGTGCAATCACAGTCATAATTAATGCAAAAAGTATACAACTTGTTGGACTTCCCTTTTTATGCTTTTCCATATATGCAACTCTTTACTTAGCAAACCATTTACTAAAATGTTTACTTTATTATTTGTATAGGGAGGCATACATGTTTTCCTGATTTATTCACTCAATAATATTATTTTATTATTTCCCATAAAATGTAATGTCCTATTGCATTAAATGCCATATTTATATTCCTTATAAGTTTAGTTTTTTCTCTTCTGCCTATAGCTTGCACACTCTGTCATTAATAATTCTTGACATCCCTTCCCTTTTATGCTGTATATACTGCAGTTCATAAAACTTTTCTTCCTGTCATCTTCATTTCCACTCTCTTCTGTATTATTTTCATAAAAACCTTATAATCATTATTGTTCAATACTATCAGTCTCCATTTTTTTCATTAAATGTTTTTCTCTTTCTTCCAAATAAATTTGCATATCTCACTACATAATTCTTTGTACGTGAAACCTTTATTTGACCATTCATTCAAAATCTTTTTGTTTTGCAATACATTTTATATACAATATCTGATCCTGCAGACAATTCCATATTCACTTGCTCTAATATATTATCTAGTTCATGTAGAGAAAATTTTCAAATTCTGTATTTTCTTGTTCTGAAAGCTCTTTACTTCCCATATTATCTTCAATTTCTTATTTTTTCTCTTTAAACATGTCTTGTGCATATTATGTTTCCTTTTTCATTTCTGCAATTACACTATCTTCATTTACTATGCATCTTAAATATACAGATACTTCTCTTTTCCCTCATAGAAAATATGTTTGTTTAAATCATTTTGTCTTGATATTTTTCTATATAATTCTTTTTGATTATCAAAATATCCTCCATCATTATTTTCTAATTATTCCAATGCATCTTTATGGGCCCTCCTATACTTTCTTTATTTACTTTTCTTACACTGTACGGGCATTGTAAATTACATTTTTTATATTTAACCCTAAAAAAAATCCAACATTCAGACCAATTGTTAAATGTCCTTATTATAATATGATCCTCCATAACTGTATTATTAATCTTTCCCCCCTTTATCCCACATTTCCTCTTTTATCCCTTTGTCTATTTTTATATATCCCTTATTTCCTTTATCTCTATACATATTGGTAGATGAACTGTAAAACATGTTTCAATTGTTTCTCATTCCCCTATAGTTAGTCTTTCTAGTATTATGAAATAATCTGTTTTGAGTCTGTAAATACCCCTTCTGTAAGTCCATGAATGTTATCCCTGAGTATTAATAATTTGTATTTCATAACTTTTAACATTTTTCTGACATTATTTCCAATCAATTTAATTGTGATTTAAGAGTGAAACATAAAATGTCCTGTCACTATAATATTCATATTAATTACTATATAATATAATGTCTGGTGAAATAAACTGTCTTTCTTTACATGCAACGTAAGCATAAAATGCTACAATTCTATATATTTGTACTTTCCTTTATGATTTTTACAAAATATTCCTATTCTAGCACATCAATGTTTTTGTTCTTTCTTTGGCTTTTCCCAGTTAGGGGTCACCACAGGGGAACTCTGGTCCGCTAATGATTGCCAGTAGATTTTTATGGTGCCAAGGTGCCAGCTCGACACCCAACCTTCAACAAAGGCACATCCATTCTACGCATGTCTTTTGAACACCACTCAACCATGGGGAGGACATGCAGACTCCACACAGAAGGCGATGCAGCCGAGAATCAAACGGGAGAACCTCTTGCTGTGAGGCAACAACACTACTGCTGCACCACCGCAGCTTGACTATTCTAGAACATCAATCATTTCCCAAATTCCAAATTATCTTACTCCCCCATAATAATCTTTCTTTACATGTTAAGAATGCTGTATCTTGTAAAACAATTGCATCTACCTCACATCTATTACACCATTCCAAAACACCTCGCCTTCCTAGTATATTCTTAATACTATTCCTATTCACAGAAAGTACTCTAAAATTATTACTTTCTCTTTTCCTTAACTTTGTAGAAATTTAAATAGTTTATATTTCATACATTTCCTTTTGTTCTTTTATACTTATCTATTTAAATTCTCTTTTCCTGTTTTTTGCCTTTTTGTCAAAATAATGTTTTCATTTTCTTTTACTACTTCCCAATTATCTTTCTCACCAATTAGTTTAGAACTGTCCTCTATTATTTCTATTTTTCTCCTTTGCCTTCTTTAATTTATCTTCTATTTTCCCCACTTCTAAAGTTTCTTCTCTTTGTTCTTTTTCTTTTTTCCTTCACTCTCAGTATTATTATTTTCATTCTTACAATCCATCCAGAAAATCCCATTTTTCTTTACATTTATAACATTTCAGTTCACATTTTCTTGCATCATGACCCACTTCCCCAAAGATATAACATTTGTTTTTGTCACAGTTATTTATCAAGTGCCTTTCTTTTTCACAAAAAAACATGTTTTGATTTGTTCCCAGTATTTTACCACTCCCATATTTCTTTCAAAATGATCATACTTGGAATATGCATGATTTTGTCTTTTTCTATCTTTAGCATAACATTACATTCCCATGCACCAATCTATTTAGCCCTTTTATCATAAACCTTTAAAATGTACAGTACTTCTTTGCTTAAATATTCTGGGCTGGATTCACGAAGGCTTGCATGGAGTTTATGAGTAGAGTAAGACTCCAGCAAGCCAACATGTCTGCCGAGCGATCCAGGAACAGCTGGCAGGGGCGTGCAAGAGAGCTCCTAAAATGACTCTTGCACGGACAGGGTTAGTTTATGCAAATTACCTCATTTGCTGCTGAAAGCTATGCAAATGAGGTAAATTTGCAATCCAAGAAACACTAACCTGTCCGAGTAAGAGTAGTGTTATTTGCAGAAATGTACTCGGTTGGCAACTGAGTACCGTTCTGCAAATAGCAAAATGGAGCAATGACAGCACCAAATATAGGATGCATCCAGTAGAGGAAACATGCCAGTGGCCAAATATATGGCCATTGGCATTTTTATCTGTTGCAAAATAATAAAAAAATATTTTTTTTTTTCCTCGATCTCCGATGTTTAAGCGTATCGCAGCGCCGGGCAAATGTGTGGTGCTCTAAAAACCATAAAAACAAAAAATAAAAGCCACAAATAGGGATTTTATTCAAAATATTCATCTGCCATGCCAGTGAATGGCAGGCTGAAGACAACATGGCTACTGAGTAGTGGTTGCTAAGGGGGGAAGCTCAGTCTGAGAGCTGTAACCAAGCATTAGTAGGCAATCCTATGCAAATGAGTATAAGGATAGTGAATCCCAAATTTCCCGGCAATGTGAACCATGTCCGTAGAGTGTAAGTGTAGGATTAGGGGAGTAACAGAGTAGAAGATAGGTGACATCATGAGGGGGTATGTATCAAAAAGACTCTAAGCTTATTGGAGCAGAGTGGCATATGTTTGCTGTGAGTTAACCAGGACTGGAAGAGGCATGTCTACAGTTGTCTAAACTGAAACCCAGAAACCGAAGGTGTACACCGTGGCTATCACTAAAGTTTTTTGCAAAGCTGCTTACACTGTGTGCATGCGTGTGCGCACCAGTAAACCTGTCTAAGCCTGTGTGCACATGTGTGTGCCCGTGTAAGCCTATGTAAGGACATCTAATCTTGAATGCACGAATGTGCACCCATCTAAGCCTGTGTAAGCCTGTGTGCACGCGTGCGTGTGCACTCGTGTGCACATGTTTGTGCTTGTTTGCATGGCCCTGCCCCCTGTGGAAACAGAAATGGGAAAAGGAAGGAAAGGAAGTAGCAGGAAGTTAACCAAGGAGAACTAGCAGAGCTGCCAGGTGAAATCAATTAGAATCAGCCAATTACACAGGCAGTACACTAGCCCAGCCCAGCACTTAAAACTCTGCAAACAACATTCCCCCATGTTTTTCTCAGAAACACTGCAACACTGCAGTTTACAAAGAGAAGTGAAAACTTAAAAAGCCTGAGACAGAAAAATGTTAGGGGCTGCCATTGCTATTATAAGACGACATGTGCAAGATGCTGAGGGTGGTGCCATTGCAAATGCTGCTGAGCAACCTACAGTGAGGAGACAGAGAACAGTGTACAGACCAATGGTAACCTACCAGGGGCTACATGAGCTGGAGATAGTGGAGCGTTATAGAGTGGACAGAGAGCTCTTGCAGCAAATCATTGAGCTGTGCAGGCCATGCCTCACACACATAACCAACAGAGGGGAACCCATCCCAGTGGAAACCAATGTATGTGTTGGCCTAAGAATACTAGCAACAGGTACCTTCCAGAGACCAACTGGTGATATGATGGGGATTTCACAGGCATCAGCATCCAGGGTACTGCACCAGTTCCTGAATGCCATGTCAGCACATGTCGGTGATCATGTATATTTCCCCAATTCCCATGAGGTATTGGCCAGCAATATGCATCTCTTCCATCAAATAGCGGAATACCCTGAGGTAGTGGGTGCAATTGACTGCACGGACATACACATCAAAGCACCAGCTGGAAAGCGGGGTAGGGCCTACATCAACCGCAAGGGCTTCCACTCCATCAACTGTTAGGTCGTGTGTGATGCCCAGGGCATAATACTGAATGTGTGTGCTGGCTGCCCTGGACGCTACCATGATTCCCATATCTGGCATCTGTCACAGCTGTACCAGACATTTGTCAGTGGGGACATCCCTGACGGTCACCTAGTGGGGGATGCTGGATATGCACTGGAGCCGTGGCTGATGACACCCATCAGAAATGCACACACACCTGGACACGATCACCATAATGAGGCACATGCACAAACAAGAAATGTAATTGAGCATGTGTTTGGGATGCTCAAGTCACGGTTCCATTGCCTGGACACATCTGGTGGAGCCTTGCAGTACTCACCAACTGCATGTACCCAAATTGTTATGGTATGTGCCATGCTACATAATATGATCCTGCGAAAACAGCTGCAGCAGGAACAGCATGGGGCAGGGCCAAACAGCCCCCGACTATTGCCAAGGCCTGCACAGGCACAGCATGACTCAGAGGAGGAACAACCTGAGCCTGCCCCAGTAGGCAGAAGGAGGCATGCCAAGTATGCCTTGGCCTTGGCAAAGAGGCAATGCATAGCACATACACTGGCTCAGTAGGAACCCTGGAAATGATACCTCCCTCTGACTCGCACATAAATTAATAGGGATGCCTAACTGGACACTACCTGTTTCCAAACATTCAGTAGGAACCCTGGAAATGATACCTCCCTCTGACTCGCACATAAATTAATAGGGATGCCTAACTGGACACTACCTGTTTCCAAACATGTATAGGGAGTGTAGTATGTGCATCTGACATAGGCAGCCCTGCAACACCAACTGAGGCATGATTGCCAAGTTCTAAGCAATATAAAGCAGTGCTAAGCAGCTTTTACCAATATCTAGTATATGTAAACAAAATTGCTCGTGCCAACTAGCGCAACGTCGGGCAACGTTGAGCAATGTTGGCCAAGGTTGCCCAAAGTTTACCAAAGTCAGTTAAACATGCTCATATCAGCTTTACTGTTCCTTAAGCAGTCTGGTCTGTCCAGCATGAAAATAAAAAACAATGGCAGGGCTTGAACCCAGGAAACTGTGCACTATAGTCACAGTACTGAACCACTGAGCCATGATAGCATTTCAGTGGCAAAGACACAGCAGGACAATTGTACACTAATGCAAACACAAAGGAATGCAGTATCATGCTCCTAAAGAGGCAAATGGGTAACCTCCCCCACACGCCTATGCAGACAGAGGCTAGGCGGTGTGATGTGGGTTGTGTAGGCTATGAAGTCGCAGTGTAATATACGTGACATCGGACGCTAACATCTGTAGTACAGTAGTATGCCGCAAGACACTATGATAGGCAACAGTACAGACTGAAATGGTGTCCTGTAAATAGCAGTGCGGGCATAGCAAATGTGTATAAGTGTCCGGTGAAACCCACATCCTATGTACACCCACAGTAACAACCAGGTGTGCCCCCGGGTAGAAATGTATAAAGAATAGCTGTCACCTCTGTATGTAGAAATGTTGATAAGTCTATGCAAAGTATCGCATGGAAGCCCAGCAGGCACAGCATGATCCCTGTTGATCTATGACACAAAGGTGAGCCCTGCTGTAAAAATACAACTAGGTTTTCATACACATATAGTATAAATGTCTATACTGGACGCGCTCACACACTCCAACAAATGTAGTGGATTCCATTCAGCATCACACTGAAAGGTCATACTGGGCATGCTCACACACACAGGCAAAATATGGATTTGATAATAAGGGATCTATGGACAAATGTGGATAGTCATCTCAACTTCCAGAAACACATTCACAAACTGGTTGGAAAACCATTCTATGTGTACACACAAACTGCCAAGGTCTATGCATGTAGGTGAAACAAGGTTCCCCCTACTCAGCAGTCATCAGACCTGTCAGAGAGTACCACAACACACTTGTGATGAACCCAACTAGTCATGTTAAGCAGCTAGAAAGACCAATGAAGTACCTTAACAAGAGGATTACTGGGCTCAAATAGTCACCCCATGCAACAAGACTACAAGACAACAAGTAACCCAATTTGTACTCTGTTGCATACAGTCTACTCAGGAGATCTCTGCCCAACAGATAGGTTCATGTCATGGTAACACTCAGATCTGTTCTGAGTTACAGCTCAATGGTAGTAAATATACAGAGCCAGCTGATATTGCCAACATCCTGGCAGATAGGATCACTGTTAACTTTACCCCCCTCTCACCCATGAAAGAGCACATCTCTATAATGGAAGACTGCAAAGTTGCTGTCATCATGGCCGCACAAGTAATAAACACTCTCCAAAGCCAGTATCACAGCAGCCATGGGACCAGATAACTTCCCAGGCTGTGTAGTATTTACTTCCCTGAAGTAAACATTAACATGGCAGGTCTGTGGCTGCTGAAGTTTCCAGAGGACTGCAAACTAGGAGCCATAATTGTAAACACAAAAGATGTGGACATCCTACAAAAGGGTCTCACTGAGACAGATGGCTGCTGTCAAAGCCATGGGCTCTAGCTCAATGCCAAAAGGTGCACTGTCATCCCCTTTGTTAAAAACTCAGTAGCCAAGAACTACAACAGAGGCGGTAGTATACTTCACACCGAAAGTGTGACAAGAGACCTTGGGTCACAGGCGGACAGTGGATACAAGTGTGATAATCACATTCCCACAGTAGTCAGGAAACCCTCCATACCTCTTAACCTCTTACAGCAAGAAATCTGGACAAAGCAATAAGAAAAAGCAGGACAAATGCCCAAAAATAGGGAGAATTTTTAAATATTGCTTTTACAAACTTAGAAAGTTGATAGAATAACAAATTTGCATTAGCAAGAATTTTCTGAAGGGTTTGAAGTCTGAAACTGAAATGTCTGTCATTATTTTCTAACTTTAATATTTAATGATTTGCCACTAATTTGCCAGAAAACCAGAATTTTAAGAAAAATGGACCAAAAATATGAGGCAAAAATCTGGACATTCTGCAAAAATCTGTACAGTTGAGAGGTATGAAACCCTCCTATGTGGCACACCTCATCACAAAATGTGTCTCATGAAGAATAGAAGAGGACAATGTTCCCCTCTACTCATCACTCACAAGAACTATAATAGAGTACAACGCCACTGCTGCTATGTACCTCATAAGACAACTACAACAACTGGAAGGCCAGCAGCAATACCTCACAAAGAGCATTAGTGGCCTGAAATACATGCCATACACAGACCATCTCAAAATGCTCCATCCGTACTCCCTTGCATATCGCCTACTCAGAGGTGTTCACTGCCTAACATACAAAGCTATGTCAAACACAGAGCTGTTGGATATGCTCCATGTAAAACACTCACAATCCCTCTGACCTGTGGACCCAAAACCACGAGTGAAATACAAAAGGAAGGGGTGTACCCATTCACCTTATGGATACCCACACCTTCAGGTTAGTGGCACAGCATGAGGCCTAGGAGACCATGCAAGTGCAACTATCATTGGCCAAAACTACCCATCACATTGTAGCCTGCTAAAGTTCATGTACCTTATCTCAGGAACCTCACTCAGTAGTCTGGAGAACAGTGGAAAGTATTAAGGTCCTATCAAATACCATTACATGAGGAGATTACAACTACCCAAACAGTGAGTGGTGGAATTAGTCATGTACAAAGTACTTCGCCCAATGATTCCTAGAGTTTAAAAACCCTAACACCCTGGAACAGCTGGTCACCACGCCTAATAGAGGTGACAACATACTGGACATGATCATCACCAACATGGGGTACCAGTGTTCCACTACATAGATAAACCCCTCACTGGTAATATCAGATCATGAAGTATTCACACTGGACATCCACATCCAGCACCCCCACCCAGTCAATGAAACCACTGTGAAGACATTTGCAAAAGCAAACTGCACACTTCCCAAGACCAAAGTGGAGCATTCCAAAGCCCTCTTGCTATAGGATAATGGTATATAATCTGCAAAAGCATTTACAAGTGCATCCTATGAGCATCCACAGGGATGCATGGAATGAGACATCACAAATAAAACCAAGATGCACTCCTCCAAAAATAGGACAACAATCATGTGGTTGTTGCCCATAAATAAGCTAGACAACAGAAGGAGGAAACGAGCACATGATAGAGCCAACTTCACTAAAGTAAAGCAATCACTGATCATTATCAGGGAGAAACAATGATCGCTCATAAAATAATCCAAGGACAGTTTCAAAAGATAAATAGCCAAGGAATCTAAGAATAACAACCACAAAGACTTTGGTATCTATACCAGACATGTAGGTGTCAACTTCCAAATATGCTGTCAGCTACTGAAAATAGGAAAGAAATACAATAAAACAACTTTCACTGCAAACATCCAGGGGGACAAGTTCAGTGTACACTCACCCCATCACCCCCAAAAGGGCCTGTGTCCATCACAGAAGGATGCAGAGCCCCAGATGTCATGGACATCCAGGTAAAGATAGCCCTCACCAAAGCTAAGAACACAGCATCAATGTGACCGGATGGTGTCCCAGGCTGCATCTTACACTAGGCCCATGAGGAATTAGACCCTCACCTACATTCATTGTCCAGACACAAGCGTACCACAGGCTATGTACCCAAAGAATGGCATACACAAACAGTCATCCAGCTCCACGAAGAGGGTGCCACAACAGAACATGGACACCATTGCCCAATATGTCTACTCAGCCTGGTCTACTGAGCTATTGAGCAAATTGTCATGGAACCCATAAACAGAGACATTGGAGACTTCCAGACACTGGACTCTCCACATCTTCACCTTGTTAAAGGCAGATCCTGGCTCCTAAACCTAGTTGATTTATGTCAAACAGTTACCAAGGACATAGATGGAGGTGAAAGTAGTCCAAACAGGCCACCCGGACCACACAAAGGACTTTCCACACCATTCCCCACTCTGTCACCATGGACAAGCGTACCAGCTGGAACATTAACAGCTATGTCACAGGATGGGTGGCCAGGTGGCTCACAGATCAAACACACATGTTCAAAGTTGCTGGTGCCATGTCCAACTCTAAGCCAGTCACAAATGGCATCCCACAGGTCTTGGTCCTGGGACCCCACCTGTTCATTAGATACTGCTCAGAGGTACAGGCAAGCATGGGAGGTGTATGGCTGAACAATTCTGCAGATGAATGTTAACTGTGGTCCATAATCGACTGTATGGCTAACACAGACATCCTCCAGAAGTGTCTTACAGAGACAGATACCTGGTGTCAAAACTATGCCCTGAAGCTGAATGCCAAAGAATGCATAGTCATCCCATTTGGGTACAGTAAAGTGCACACAAATTACCAGATAGGTGGTAATCCAGTATGTACGGAGGAAGTCATTATGGCCCTGGGGACACAGGTAAATAGTAAACTCCCCTTTGATGAACTCATGGCCAAGGTGTTTAGACATTCCTTCAATCTAGCCCACCTAATGTCACCTAATGTAACCCACTCTGTATAGTCTTATGATGTCACCATCCTGCAAATAAACCTGTGGAAAGGATAACCCACCGTAATGTGTATAGCACAGCGTGTAAATGCATACTTCTGTAGTATCATAAAATAGTTAGGCAGTGGTTTGAATCCTGCACTCGACAAGTGTATGTGTGGTCTCCTTGAGAAGGAGCAAATGTTTTGGAGAGTAGTGAAACACCTTAAACGTGTTAAACCAATCTTAGTCAAGTCTGATGATGTCACCATCCTACAAACATACCTGTGGAAAAGCGATCCCCTAGTAATGTGTATAGCACTTCATGTTAATGCGTACTTTTCTAGTATTATGAAGCAGTTAGGTAGGGGTTTGAATCCTGCACTTGACAACTGTGTGTTGGTGTGTGGTCCCCTTGGGAAGGAGCAACCTTTCAGGACAGTAGTAAAACACAAGTGTTACACCAATCTTTGTCATGTCTGATGATGTCACCATCCTATAAATATACCTGTGGAAAAGAGAACCCCCAGTAATGTGTATAGCACGTTGTGTTAATGCATACTCCTTTAGTATCATGTACTAGTTAGGTAGGGATTTGAATCCTGCACTTGACAACTGTGTGTGGTCATCTTGGGAAGGAGCAACCTTTTAGAAGAGTAGTAAGACACGTTAAAAGTGGTAAACCATTCTTTTTCAAGTCTGATGATGTCACCATCCTACATATATACCTGTGGAAAAGAGAACAACCAGTACTGTGCATAGCGCGTTGTGGAAATGCGCACTCCTTTAGTATCATGAAGTAGTTAGGTAGGGGGTTGAATCCTGCACTTAACAACTGTGTGTGTGCTTGTGTGTTGCTTCCTGGGGAAGGAGCAACCTTTTAGGAGAGTGGTAAGACACCTTAAAAGTGGTAAACCATTCTTTGTCAAGTCTGATGATGTCACCATCCTACATATATACCTGTGGAAAAGAGACCACACAGTAATGTGTATAAAGCAGTGTGGTAATGCGTACTCCACTAGTATCATGAAGCAGTTAGATAGGGGTTTGAATCCTGCACTTGACAAGTTTGTGTGTGGTCTCCTTGGGAAGGAGCAACCTTTTAGGAGAGTATTAAAACACCTTAAAGGTGGTAAACCAATCTTTGTTAAGTCTGATGATGTCACCATCCTACAAATATACCTGTGGAAAAATGAAAACCCAGTAATGTGTATGGCGCGTCATGTTAACGGGTACGCCTCTAGTTCCATGAAGGAGTTAGGTAGGGGTTTGAATCCTGCACTTGCTGAGGGTGTGTGAGAGTGTTGGTCATTGTGTTGGGGGTTTTGCTTTTACCACCGTATGACATATCTGTAGGCATAGCATATGTGAGGTAGCTGTGAGGAAATAGATAGGCATACATGTTACCTCAATCATTGCATGTATGTGAACTCTGCTTTGTCCAAGTACACAGTTGTCATCCTTGCCAACCTGTACTGCTGCTTCACAGACCTTAGGTCATATCTGTATGCTTGTGAAAAGGCCAGCCACTGCAGTGATGCCTGGCCTAGGTCATCCGTGTCAGACACACTCATTACGGTTTCTATTGAATTGTGTGAGTGAGGGTTTATGGCTGAGGCATATGTCAGACCTGTTCAAATGCAGCAGAGTCTGTCAATGATGACTATGCATTACAGGTGTACAACAACCTGTATGGACATGCATGCAGACCCCTTCTTGCTTATGTGATCCACCGAGGGATTTCAAAATACTCTAGGGAATGTGATTATCAAAGGAGAGATGATGTAACACTAGGTTGCATGTACACATCGGTACCAGTTCATCATGTTGGTGGCTACTACCTATGTGGTACTGTGGGGATACTATGCTCTGTAAAGCTGGATGATTACGCCTAGTTTTGCCTAGAGCTTTACAGCATGGGTTTGACAACAGGTATCTGTCTGTATGATACCCTTGTGGAGGATGTGTGTGTCACCTGGAGAATGCAGTATAGGCCACAGTATGCATTAGCACACGTGGGCAGACATATCCCTACTGTGATTGCTTGTACCTAAGAGAGCCATATGCCAAACAGGAGTGGTCCCAGTAATGGGTGCAGCTGAATACCACTGGTTACTGGCATAGTATAGTACCTGAAGGATCAAAATGTTGCTGTGTGTCCTACATCTGTATGTCAGTTGTCAATACATCATCTAACGTCAGGCTGTTGAAGTCATGTATGCTACCAGAATGCAAAACAATGACAGCTAGTAACAGTATCACCCACAGAACAATGTCAAACCATGTCATACACGCATGTGTAGTATAATGCATACTGGCCACCAATAGAAACTATGGAGTGTTACAGTGTAATACAGAGCATGTCACCCTGCCCATGTGTCCACTATGCAAGTACATGCAGACAGTGCACCTCCACCATTACCACACCTGTACACCTGCAAATATGTGCTACACACATCCCACACATACTGTCCACTCACTAACACATGCTGCCAATACTGCACACATCAGCCAAGTGGCATGTGGGCGGACAATATACAGTTGGAACTAACACTGGTGTAAACCACACTACAATGACAATCATAACTTTAATGCATCATGTCTGCTCAGCTACAACTTCAAGCATATCATTATACTCTGCTGCTAACTACATGCTAACATTGCTATACTGCTATAAAGACACTCTGTGCATCAGCACCATGGTAGCCTGTTCCTACATCAATGTTACAGATGACAGGAGGTGGCACAGGTTTCATCATATGCACAGGGTGTGTTGTTGGTCTGCCAGAGGCCTACAGTAAGCCATCCAATCGACATGTATGTGTGTGTGTGTGTGTGTGTGTGTGTGTGTGTGTGTGTGTGTGTGTGTATGTGTGTATGTGTGTGTGGGGCAGGAATAATGGTATGGGCCAATGTTGATGTAATGAGTGTGGGTATGTGTTAGCCCTAGGTGTCTGGATTATGTGTGTGTGTGTGTGTGTGTGTGTGTGTGTGTGTGTGTGTGTGTGTGTGTGTGTGTGTGTGTGTGTCTGCATGCACACAGTTCCACCAAGTGGCTGCCACATACAGGTACTTGTGGGACAGCCACAGACTGTACCTGTGAGGCTTTACAGATCACCATCTCTGGCCACGGATATGGTGCCTGTGCATGGCAGGGGTGCTACTGACACTATCAGGTACCAAGCCAGACCGGGTACTATCCCCAGAGGAAGATGGATGTACACTGGATCCAGGTCCCTGCTGGGACTGTCCAGAGCCCCGTGCACGTGGTCTTCTAGGATGTTCTATGGACAGCCCACCCCCAACATTGTTGGGGCTGGTACTGGCACTACAGGAGCGGCTGTTGCTTGAGGGACGTCCACGGCAACTGCCAGCTGCTGATGTTGCTGGCATACATCCACGTCGACGACTCAACCGTCCCGCACTGTCGTGACACATGGACATGACATTGCGGAGGACATCTAGTGTCTCTCCCCAACATCTATCGGTGAACTCAGTGTAATTGCGGATGGCACCAGCTAGGTCATGGATACTGTCCATTATGGCGGTGTTATGTGCCCTCTGTGCCCTCAGTCTCTGTCTGGTGTATGGTTCCATACGTGCCTGTGCCTGCATGACAGCCTGGAACATGCATGAGGTAGTTAGACCTGTGGCACATCTGCCAGTGGCATGATGGGCAGCAGTGCTCTGACGAGAACCCCTGGACATCTGCCTATGTGATACCCTTCCAGACATCTGGGTATGGCTGCTGTGTCGGGATGCATGTGCCATGGATACCACACAGTCCTGGCCAATGCTGGCTGTATGCTGTCCCTCTGCTAATGACATTGGTGACGGATGTATTGGCAGTATGACTGTGTGCATGGATGGGGTAGACACTTGTGTAATGTCAATTGGTGGCCCAACGATAGACTCTGGCAAACATGCCTGTGCCTCAACACACCTATCATCATTGTCACTATCATGCTCAGCAACATCAGTTTCCCTGCTGCATTGAACCAGCCCAGTATCAGCACCTGTGAGAGGGAGACAGGAAACACACTTTACGACCTGTACATGATGCCAGCACACATGCGCACATACACATGCACACATGCACACTCCTCACTAGTACAGACACACACACGCATACACACACACACACACACACACACACACACACACACACACACACACACACACACACACACACACACACCACCAGCAATCCCGAACATACTCAATAGTGTGTGATGTTTAGGTACAGTATCACAAGACAAACATTTATATCAAACGTGACAGCATACAAGACGTGTGCTGCTCAGCAGCATGCAGTGTGAGTGTAGACAGCCATTGCTAATAACAGTATACATGGCCTTGATGCATGTGTGTTTTGTTCAGTGAATGACCTCACCCTGGAAAGCAATGTGTACATGGACACAACATTGGTGTGCAGGTATTAAAAGCCCTGCAATGTCCTGTGCACCATCAGTCACATGTATACATACCATGGCTGGATGTGTATCGGTGTGTCACATGGATATCCATTTCTGATTAGTGCATCTGTGTCTTTAGCAGATGATTGTGGACACAGGTGTAGCACATGCATACTATGTATACACACAGGATGAGTGGTGCATGTATACCTGATGGAATACCATTGCTCAACATAGCCATTGTACAGTGGTTATGGTGAGTGTAGGACATATTGCGGACATGCCAGTGCCAGCCATGACATGGCATGCTACCACACAACTGCAACATGAAACACACACATACACAATGTGAGTCATGTTACATACACCCCATAGCATTACAAGACATATGTGTGTCACTTTCTACAAATGGGGATTGCTATGCATATTGCGTATAGGTGCAAATGCCTGCACACACACAACATTGAGGTGCATAGCAATTCATGATATGTGTATTACTGTGGCCACTGTAACTGGATGGGGTGTAGTACCATGAGCCATCATCATGCAGCATCATGTGGTCATTCAAGGCAATTAATGTGTGCCACACCGGCACATAGCATGCTGTACCTGAACTGCAGTACCATGGCTACATTCACCATTACACATCCAGTTGTTACATGGGTTTGTGAGGTGCCCAATAGGGGACATTGCCTAACATGAATGTGTCATGTGTTGAAGGGTGTTGCACAGCCACATGTGAGGCATCTACCCCTGAGGTATATGAAGTGTGCTGTGTGGATGAGGTTTGGGATACTGTAGTGTGACCTTACAGCGGGTGTCTGAATAGCCATGTGTAGCATGTACTGCGTATGACAAAGGTGTGTATGCTGTGTGCATGTGTATCGACTCTGCCTATCCGATGTCCACTACAGTGTTGCCACAATTGTGTGGGATGCTCTGTGTATTGTATGTGTTTTAGGCAGCTACCCATGTTACTTGGATGTGCATAGTCTCACAGCAAACATGCACAGCATGCATTATGCGTAGGTGTGTTACATGTACATAGCCTACATCTCACCTATGACATGCACATTTAATTAGCAATATTAAAGGTATAACACACTCACCAGCATGGCTCTGCTGCCTTGCTGTCACACCAGAGGGACCTACAAGGATATCAGACACTTTGTCAGTGGCAACAACTGTGGCATTGCTACTGCGTGTTTGCAATCTTACAGTAGTACAATGGCGGACAGTCACAGGCCTACAGATTATATTCCTAATTATTAGTATTGCACAACACTAGGAACCACATCATCTAACTACACAGTATACATCTCACATAAGCATGCTCTACCAATAGAGGTAACAATATTCTACAGCTATGCCATGTTACCGCCACGCTCCGTGTCAACTTGCTGGGTGGCTCCGGCCTCCATGATGATACATGTTAATTGCTGTGGTTATTGTTGGCCAGGAGCCACCTGGCTACGGAGCAGCTCCTCCAATCTGGTGTGGGGGGATGGATGGCTACCCCCCCCACCTGTGGCAAGCTGTTGTCTGCGGATATCAGACACATGCTGTCGGACATGTCTAATTAAATCACTGCAGTGATGGCGTACCTGCTCATATGTCCGGTTATGCATGCCTATGTCATTTACCCTATGGACAAGATCTTGCCACAGTGCAGCCTGCTCATGCTGGTCCTGGCTGGTTCTGGAGAACAGCAGTGCATAGTGCTGCAACAGGCTCGCTGTGATGGCTTCCTCCTCGGCCTTGTTATATGGAGGATTACGATGGTGGGACATTACCCTGGAAGACAATTAAACAATATGTGTGAGCAAGTCATGTGGCACACGTAACATTCTAAAGTACTGATATAAACTAGCTGCCATATATAGCAACCTATTGGCTGTTAGAAGATACACACTTTCAGTACCACATATCAGTTCTCCACACACAGATGCCTGACTGTGCCTGGCACACTCTATATATCAAACCATGTTTTGCACAGCAACAAAGTTATAACAGTATGTAAGACTATACAACAGTACATGGCACACTGTATGTGACACAATGCACCACCTAGCCACAGGAGGTATATATCATGCTAATGAATCATGAAATATGTAATACATTGCAATGAATGTAAAATCCACCAACAGTATTACCAGTATACTACACTAGTCGTTGATGGCGGACCCCTGCCTAACATATGTGCACATTCATTAATATAGGTGACATGCTGCTGTACTAGACTATACATGTTGCTAGATACGCACTTATATCTTGTAAAACACATATGACTGAGGCCATGGTACAAGCATACCCACACACACAGCAGACATACATAACAGACACAAAGGTATGGCAACCCAGGTGACCTTTACCTGTGTACCTTAAAGTACTGTGTGTCAGTAGTTACCAGACCTTATGCCTGAGGTATGTAATCTATGAGGACTACAGGGAACACACATAACAGTGGTACCAATAAATGTGCATGTACACCATACTGTGCTGTTTAGGCATACAGCTTCAGGTAGTACTACAGTTCATACAGGAGTCGGATTCACCAGCAGTAACACCCAATAAGCATACATGTACTGCTTTAGCCTACAATGGAAGACCCTAGTCGACAACAAGGGACTATGTCAGACTGTATGGCATGCTGCTTTTTCTGCCAACCAATTGCATACACATCTTTTGCTGGGAGCACAGCTAGGACACATAATACCATGACTGAAACAGTTTCCCACTGAGCTATCATGCATATACCGATCCCTGACACATTCACCAACACATTCGCCATCACACTCAGTCACCTCACATATCGATTATTGCAACAAATACATGTGGGTGTGTATCACGTCATAGGTAGGTAAGAGGCTATTGGCCCTAGGGCCTATAGAACTCTAGCCATACACTACCCTGGCCTCTAACACACATGTATTTAAATTTCACGTGGCCCAGTCAAGCAGAGACACTGAGGTGATTGCCTGGGTGTATTCAATATCTCCCATACAATCTCCAGGCTTATTTATGATGACTGCTAATTAGGAGATTTGTTTGCTATGGATAGTTGGTTAGTTCCAGAGTATGAGATGTCTCTGAGATAGGAATCTATCCCTCCAGCATGTGCTGTTTATTGTGGTCAAATGGCTTGGGTCCCTAGTGCATGTGGCTCGTACAGATTGTGATCTGTTTACGTGGAGCATGTCCAACAGATCTGGGTTTGACATTGCTTAGTGTGTCAGTCAGAGGTCACTTCTGGGTAGGTGGTATGCAACACAGTGTAGTTGTGGGTTTGTGGGTAGGTCTGCATAGGGCATCTGTTTGTCGCCAGTATCACTCTATGTGAGGTATGTCTGTGTCCTTTCCACTTGCTGTAGATGTCTTGTGAGGTACATACCACATGGGGCATTGTACTCTATACTGGGTCTTATGTGTGTGGAGTAGAGGGGAACACTGACCAATTTTTCCCTGGATGACAGACCTTTTGTGATGATGTGTGCCATGTAGACGGATAACATGACTAGTGTGGCACTGTGACTATCGAAGGGGAGACTACTGTCCACCTGTGTCCCATGGTCTCTTATAACACCTTCGGTGTTAAGTGGACTACCACCTATGTGGTAGTTCATGGGTACTGAGTCTTTGCAAGGAGGGATGCCAATGCAGTGTCAACATTGAGCTTGAGTCCGTGGCTTTGTCACCAGGCATCTGTTGCAGTAATTATGACCCTGTCTCTCTCTCTCTCTCTCTCTCTCTATATATATATATATATATATATATATATATATATATATATATATATATATATATATATATATATATATATATATATATATATATATATATATATATATATATATATATATATACACACACACACACACACATAGATATGAGCATCCATTGCTGTACATATAGATATACATATAGGCACATATACAGTCCACCTGTCATGGTGGGTATATCAAGTATGGAAAGTTTGTGATGTATACAGTTATGTCATAACATTGCACAGTGTTGCGCTGAATGCGTTGAATGTGTTCTCAGCCCATGTAGCTTTAGCAGGCCTCACTGGCTGCAACACTGCAAACCTGATGAATCATACCCACAGCATTTTACCACCACATGTCATATACCAGCACTGTATGCTGTCTGGTCTGCCACACACTACAACCTACATAGAAATATGCACATAACAACCTTCAACAACATATATATATCAACCTTTCACAAACAGTTGCAGTATGTCCCTTGCTCAATGCACATGTACAAATGCTAATATATCTGACATGGACAGATCTCTCCGTATGTGTGTGCCATACACACACAAGGACCACACTGTTGTAAGTACATGTACCTCACGGCTGACCTGTTGGGCCTTGCTGCAACATGAACAGGTGTCACATGTGAGCACACAGTAATATCAGAGGGTGTATACATAGCTGCTAATGCTGAATTAGCATACTAGCCTGGTACAGCTGTAGCCAATGCTAAGCTACACATTAATATGACTATCATGTATTTGTTACTCTGTCACATCCATGTTTGCATAACCGTATGGGCTACTACCCCACACAGACTTTGTACACAATACTGTAAAGAACACAGATAACATGGATCAGATGTTTGACATTTAATGCTGAACTACATATGTCACCATCACATCCCACTGCACACAGCAACACACTTGTTTCCCCATGCCAGTGGTTATGCAGGGAATCTGTGCATCAATACGTACTGCTGCAACATATGGATGATTCAAACTATATAGAGTACTCTTCATAAACATCTACTACATTCCAGTAAATAAATAGCTGTTACATACCTTTCCTTTGTATGTGTTTGTATCTGTTGCTGTATATCCTGGTATACTTTATGTTCCAATATAGGTTTTGGTTCCAATATCTCCTTTCCTGTTCAGGATTTTGTTTTTAATAGATTTGTATTTCAGAATATATTGCTTTTCAATAGTTTTTTTTCAATATATATTTTTTTCTAAATATTTTATTTCAATATATTTTTTTCAATATACTTCTTTTTCAATATATTTTTTAAATTTATTTCTGTATATTTTTCTTTCAAATCTTTTTTCAATATATTTTATTTCAATGTTTTTTTCAATATAGTTTCTTTTCAATACATTTTTTCAATATAATTTCTTTTGTCAGTGTACTGATTTTTTTTCAATAAATTCTTTTTGTTATATTTCTTTACTTTACATCACCTTTTCTTTTCTTCTTTTCTCTCCTCTCTCTCTCTCTCTCTTTCCCTCCGTACCTGCAATGGAATGATTGCATGTGTGGACAGCAAGTACAGACTGCTTTTATAGGTATCTGCACATGTGCATGTGATGGCCTCTGTACCAATTGGTGGCCACCATTTGGCAATTGCATGCAGCCTGCTGTGTGGTACTTGCAGTACTCACTGATATAGCAACCCAGTGCTATAAATTGCTAGGTCAGGTAGGCGTAGCCCTTTCAGATTTCCAGAGTGGGGACCATGCTTGTTTGCTGTGGACACCGTTGTGTAAGTCAGATGGTTGGTATACTTCTTCTAACTGTTGCTAAGGGTGTAGCCAGTTATTTGTATGTTGTACTCATACCTGAATGTGGCCTCTTTGAGTACACAGTTGACAGTGTAGAATTGTACTCACCCCTAGAAATGCTAACACAAGATACATGGGAGTATGGAGTTTCTTTACAACATCTACAATTAGCTGCCATACATATGTAGTTATTGAGATGTTTTCATTTGGCACATGAACTGTTTGGTAATAGCTATACTGTGGATATTAAGGTACTCACTTCTACACTGTTTGTGCTTTTTATTTTGTTGACATTATCACAGGATGCTCATGAAACAGGACAATTCCAGTACTGAGTATGCCTACCTACATCCTTGCTGTACCTTGAACACACTGGTATTTTGTACATTTGGGTGGGGATTGTCCTGCTATGATACTGTGTGGGGGTTGTGAAGTACTGCTGTAACAGTATTTACTGCTAGAATGTTTTGTTCTGTTATCACAGTCATGTAATGCAATTCCACAACAACTGCTGGTAAAGTTCCACAGAACAGGTTTTGTGTTATGGCATTCCTATCTTACCTTTACATTCACTATTCTGATGCATGATATATATATTTCAGCAACAGTTTGCTGTATATCTACTGTGGCCTAGTGGTATTTCATGCAGTCTAGTGTGTCCAAGGTCTGGGGTTCGAGACTAGCAGTGGTGTTTTATTTTGCTGCTGAGCAGAACAAGGCCCCTCATATGCAGGATGACTAAGGCACTTTTAAGCAGTTGTAAGCGGGTTTGCATGGGTTTTCTGTGATGCTTAGCAATGCTTAGTAAGCACACACATGCGCACACTCGCTTAAACCTGCTTACTACTGCTTACAAACACTTACTCCCGCTAACCCCCGTGCTCATTTCTTTGAAAGAAAAGAAAATGGGGAGATAGGAAAGTGGTGAAAAAGGGGCACAAAGAGGGAAAGACAGTAGGGAAAACAGCTCAGGATGTGCAGGATGGGTGTAGGGAAGGTCCATAGCTGCCCATTTCTTTAACAGCAACAGCTGTGCATATACTAGTAATTTGTAGGGAATTTTGAAACCTTCCACCCCTGAGAGAGGGGTGAGTACAACGAAGTATGTTGTACTGCCAATTGAATTTCAGTGTGTGTGTTCAGCGGACATTTGTGTAAAATGGGCAGCTATGTATGGGGCGTAATTTTTTTGTGGGAGCAGATTGCCCATTTTTTTTCAGGTGAGAGTGGAATGTGGGGTAGGGGAAGTAGGTATGTTTTGGGAGGTAAATTGGGGAGGTAAACAGACAAGACAAGCAAGATGCATACAGGGGCAGAATATGACACATGGGGTAGGTGAACGCAATTGACGGGGAAGGATGTTTGGAAATCGCAAGCCCATGAGCCCACAGATGGTAACAGTGGAACTGAGATCCTCACCCATGGGCAGTCACCACTGCACCTTCACAGCCCAGAGGGTGGCTTTGCTGGGGGCTACATAGGAGGGGCAGGCTCTCCCATGAGTCGCGCCACTCTTGCCTCAAGCTGGCATAGGGGATCAGCGACTGAACACTGGATCTCCCTACGCACCACAGCCCGGACACTTCGGAGGGTGACAGGTGGCCCTCCTCCGGCCACGCTTGCATGGGGAGGATGAGCCACATCCCCTGCAGCACTTCCACCTGAAGGTGGCACAGGGCCAACAGAGGAGGAGGTCCCAGGCTGGGCACCGGACCTGCTGGTGCCAGGTGCCATCGCCAGCTGAGGTGGGACAGGTGGGTCCGCTGGGACCGGCCTTCCCATACGTTCTGTGTTTAGGGGTATTTAATGACAATATAGCCAACAGCATTCCAAATTAGTTGTAACAGCATGCAGTAATATTCCCATTAACCCAAAACACCAGAGTTCCAACAGTTGAACAGCAAGCATAACACATGCATATATTGAATGACAATGGGCATTCCAACAGCATGCAGGAATGATTGGTGGCAACAGGCCACCAAGATTGTGGTGTTTGAACAGGGAACATGCATCAAAGTTATGCAGATATTTATGAACCAATAGGACATATGTCCCAACAAATGTTATGAGATTACACATACACATTGAGGTGTGGAATTGCATTGTTTATGCACATACAGTAGGGTGTAAAAAGAACCTATAGCAAAATTCATTTTAAAATTGGTGGCGAAAGCCAAACACACTCTGGCTAGGCTTGTAAATGCCCTAGGGCAGATAGCCTAGTTTGTACCTATGAACCTATAGCAAAATTCATTTTAAAATGGGTGGAGAAAGCCAAACACACTCTGGCTAGCCTTGTAAATGCCCTAGGGCAGATAGCCTAGTATGAACTTATGAACCTATGAACCTATGAACCTCCATTAACAACTTATATGAACTTATAGTTTACACTACATTCCTATTTACTGCAGTTATATATATCCACTACATGTATTATTACACTAGGCAATGTCCAGTACATTGTGGGATGTGTTTTGCTAGTTCATTATGTACCTGACCTGTATCTAATATCCAAACTGTCCAGGATGCAGATGTTACTGCTACATATTTATATATTTTATTTATATTCATATGTCTACATATTCGGATGTGTTCAGGTGACATTACCAGTTACATTTTAACAGCCCCCTACATTTTTAGCAGCACACTGACATTTCCAGTGCACACAGTTACAAGCTACTCATGTGCCAGATTTACCTATAAATGCCAGCTTTGAAACTACAGTTGAGGACTGTATATATGCTTAAGAGATACTGGCACTCCCTTCGTACTCTTTTTATGGGCCTACCCAAGTGTGGGTTGACAGCGCTTAATACAACACTACTAGTTCTATACTGCAAGAATACATCAACATTTCAAAGAAGGTGACACAGACACACTACAGGTGTTATACCTTTATTAATTAAATTACACACTTTTCTAGTGGCTCTCTCATTTATTTGTTATTACAGTGCATGCAGACATCTTATTCAGGATGTATTATACCTTCATTTATGGTTTACAACACTCTTTTTCTGGCTCTCTCACTTATTCTATATAATAATACATGCAGAGAAATAATTCAGGACTTATTATACCTTTATTAATGGGTTACAACACTCTTTTTCAGGCTCTCTCACTTATTTTACATAACAGTTCATGCAGAGAGGTTATTCAAGCCTTATTATACCTTTATTATTGGGCTGAGACACTTTTAGCCAGGCTCTCTCACTTATTTTATAAAACAGTACATGCAGAAAAATTACTAACCTGCCGGGTGGCGCAGCCTTAGCAGCCTATCTGCATAGGCTTGCTGATTCGCAGCTGTGAAGTAAATGAAGTGATATTGAGACATATACCTATCCATACTATCGACTAAACTAGCAATTTTTACATACTTCAGTCCATGGCTACCTACTCAGTAGTGGGGAATTTTGCATCCCATGGGCCTGCTGTATCCATTGGTTCAGTAGGCTCTGCTTGCATCTCTTCAGGTCTGCATGGTGATGTCTGACCTGCTCACCAGTCCAAGGGACGCCTGTGGCATTGGTGAGTTCATATGCAAGATGGTTCAAAGCCTCTGCTTTGTATTCCATGCCCTGGAACTGGCCCTGCAGGAGTCTAGCATCATGACGATGGATGAGGAGCCAAACCATCAGTTTTAACTCCTCAATGCCCCACCGTTGCACTCGGAAGCGAGAGCTCTCTCCGACAACAGCCATTGCTGCCTGTAGATGGGAGCTGAAACCTGTTATAGCAAGTATTCCCACCTATGGAGCTTATATATGCCTCATTTCCCGCACTTATTTGTGATTGGCCGGATTTGAAAGTTCTCAACTGAGTGCACACCTGCTCAGCACTGGGTAAACTTTGATTCATATGTATATGTGTGTTGACAGTCCATGAACATCATATCAAATGCTGTCATGGCTTAGTGGATTAGTACTGTGAGTATGGTGCCCACTATCCCAGGCTCGAGACCTGTCATTACTTTTTTATTTTACTACTGGCCTGACCAGTAGGGGGTGTGGCTGTGTTTAGCCAACTTTTCTCAACTTTGCCCAACGTTGCTCGACATTGCTCTACATTGCCTGATGTTGCCCTACGTTGCGCTAGTTAGCACAGTGCACACCTCCGCGCAAACATGTTTGGTTTTCAATGGTTGGTGCGATGTGCAGCTCCTCGCAAAGCTATTGCGCTAGTTAAAGCAGTGCTTAGCTATGGGCAATTATATTGCGCTAGTTAAAGCAGTGCTTAGCTATGGGCAATTATTCTTAAATGTGCTTAATACTGGTAAATGTTGCTTAGCAGTGCTTCACATTTCTTAAGATAGGTTACTTATGCATTCATTATTATGCATGAACGTTTCACTTTCTTATATATATTTAAAATATCGTTCACTACTACATAGGCCATTTTGATGCATTTTAATATAATTTAAAAGGTAAATGTCAGGATTTATTTTTATGCACACATTTCCTACAGAAAAAGGAGAGGGGAGTGGTGGGACTCAAAGAGGAAATGCCTCCTCTTTGTGCGAAGGCTCTACCACTACACCATTGCTATTTGGCTTAATTTACATATAAGTGGTTTATTATCCTCTTCAATGTCTAAACTGCTAACTGTAGCTAAGCAATGGGCACACCCGTGCACACACGCGCAAATGCAGGCAGCTATATATTGAATAATAAAAAAAAATGTTTTACATTTTATTTCATTTATACAGGGCTTTTTAATGTGGGGGTGTGTAGTGTTGGGGTTATACACATTTGAGTGGACTCGCTCATATCTGCTGACATTTGCAGAGTTAGGCACTTGCAGGGGCGTGGATATTTGGACTGTTTGGCAGTCTGACACACCCCCTGCACTCCTACACACTCCGTGTTAGCCTGGGAGTTGAGTCAGTGCACTCTCATGCATATGCATGACGTGCTGACGTCTAACTCTTAGATGGCAGTCTCCGAGTAGGACTTTGTTCGTCCTACACGGAGGATTACTGAATCCCGCCCTCTCTCTTTATACTTCTGTTTAAAATTTCACATGCATATTCTTTTTTGATTCCTTGTTAAATGTCTTTATTACATAGAAGTTCCAAGGATTACAGTTATTTTTTCATATTCCCAAAGGAACTTAACAGTCTCAATGTCACAAAATGCTTGTTTGTTTATAAGATTAAAAGCACTTACCTCCCGGGCTTTAATACCCAAAGGAACCATTAAATTGTCCCAAACTTCAAACCTATCTAGTTTTTTTCTTCTTTGTTTTAAATCTTCACCACATACTTCCACCTCAGGTTCTCTTCTTCTGTCTATTTTTTTCTGTTGCTCCCCTAGCACCTTCTTTCACTTTTACGGCAGAAGATATTATTTCCTTTTCACCGTCATTTTAAGCATAGAATCTGCTTCATTTCTTTGTATTTTATCCATAGTAATTTTAACTTTGTGATTTAAAATATCTGTACTTGATGTTTAGTGTAACATGGTACTTTAAGATGTAAAATGTCTGTACTTGATTTTTGATAGATTGTGACTGTGGAGTTTTTCTCTGCAACTCTCCCCTGACAATGGGCATTTTCTGTCCCAGTCAGACTTTCCCTGTAAAAAAATGTAAAATAAAATAAATACATATAAAATGATGTAACCCCAGGACACATCTCCCTCATTTTCTGATCCAATCTGTAATAACATTTGTTTCAATACTGGAGGGTTGTGATAATACAAGGGTTGTAATAATACAAGCCTCACTTGTTGACTCCTCTTTTTCTGTTTCAGCAAACTGGGATGAAAAATAACTTCAGAATTCTCCACAATTTAAAAAATTCCACAGAACCTGACAGTGGTAACCAAAATACTCTGAATTACTACACGACAGACCAGAAAGAGAAATTCTCTCTTTCTCCATGTAGTCTTTTATTTCATTTTCCGCAGTCTCACTGGTAGTCTCTACAAGACTGGCATTTGCCTCCATGCCTTCCTCCACCTTCTTCACATCATGCAGCTTTTTTCCCAGCCACCACTGCACTAGTAACGGGACATGCATGCTCATTCATTGGCTCCAGAGCTATGAGTAGGGAAGTTCCCTGATGCCCTGGCCAAATTGCCACCAGTAGTATATATACAACCTTGGGTCTCCCTTGACTAGAAGACAATAACATAGCAGGACTATTGTAATCAACAAAGGATAAATAAAAGTTATGTGCATTATAAGACAGTACAAAATAAATAATTCAGTGAAGTTTAACAATGCGTGATAAATGTGCATTGTTGCCTTGATCTATGAATCCATACCAGCTACATGCAGATTAGCAGAGGTATACATTCTGACTTTCAAAGCTCTTTCTCCACCTTCATTCTGAATTCAGGGTCTTACAGCACTAGATTCTCCAAAGTAACTATAATGTGATTAAACTATTACACACACACACACACACACACACACACACACACACACACACACACACACACACACACACACACACACATACACACTGAACAAAGTGTTACAGGAGATCAATAGCTTATACAACACTGACTATCCATACTACTTTTTCCTAATTAACTTCTGGTTAACCATTACTGGCAATGAGTTGTACTCATGAACAGCTACAAAGTGTAGCTATCATATTTTTATGCTGTTTGGTATTCATTAAGCAGCTCTACACAATCCACCAAACAAAGAGAAATGTCAGAATATGCTAATGACAGTATTTATTACTGGAACAGAGTGTGTACAAGGCAAGCATCCCCTTATTTCCCTTTGCACAACCAGTACAAGTTAAAATAGTACATGTGGCACCAGCTGCACAGTTTTGCATAATGTCCTGCATTCATTGAAGGGAAAATTACTTTCAGCTACTACATCAGCTGCATGAGACTTCTCCTACCATTTATGATTTCGCAGGTGAAGTGCTGCAAAAGAAAAGATACAAGATTTTGCATCGAGTACAGATCTAAGCATGTGAAATAAAATATGCACCCATGCATACTGTAGATAAATTGTTTAGCTTCATTCTTGTTGTATCATGAGCAATGTATGTATATCTTTGAAGCAAAAATGCTACTAAGCATCCTTTAAATCTGACATGCCTATGATAATCAATAGACTTTACTCACACATAATGCACACACTGAATTCAAACATAGGCCTCACTACACTACTAAAATACAGACACAGTTTACTTTTAAATATGGACTATAAGATGTCAATTGCCATTTTAGCTAACATAATTAATCTACTTATACCTAAACTAATTAAAATGACCAAACTGGGTTTATTTTAAATAGACAAGTACAGGATAATATAATAAGAATACATACATTACTTGACTATGCAAATAAAAAAAAAGAACTTCCAATCATTGGTTTCAATTTAGATAAGGCTTTTGACTCAGTTAATTGGTCACACCTGTTTAATTTCTCACCTGAGAAAATTGGATTAAAATCCAAGTTATATAATAACTCTTATGCTTATGTTAAAATAGCTTATTTTCTTTCCAATTTCTTTAAATTAGAAGGCACAAAACAAGGCTGTCCATTGTCACTTTTACTTTTTGCATTAGCTTTAAAACCCTTTGCTTCAAACTAAAGATTCAGCTCTTTGCTGATGATGTTTTGCTAACAATAGGAAATATAGAAAATGCATTAAAACATATAATTAATTCTATGAGTCAGTTTGAAGAAATGTCAAACTTAAGATTTAATCCTAATAAAACAAGTACATTATTAATTAATATAAAATAAAATTCATACAAAAATATTCTAACTTCAGTTGGAATAGCAATCAAATGAAATACCTTGGTATGACCATCATGTCTAATAATAAAGAAATAACAAGCTTTCAACAAGTTGTTGACAAAATTTTAAGTTTAGTCACAAACTGGACCAAATTCTGATTTACCACGAAAAAGCAATTAATGCTTATTAAGATGGTAATTCTCCCTAAAATGCTATCTCCACCAAAAACTTGATGAAGAAGATAAATGATATTCTACTTCAATTTCTTGGCATCCTAATAAACCAAGAGTTTCCTTTGATTGGCACAGAAAAGGTTGGGATAATGGTGGAACAGGATTCCCTGATATTCAGTTGTATGCTACTTCAGCAATTGTAAAAGTTATAGCCTTGTGGATAAATGCATATTATGATTCAAAATACAATCCAATACATCAAGAAATAGTAGTAAATAATAAATATATCACAACCTGTCATAAACAAACATTACCTAATAGCTTTATCTTATTATTAAAATATTTTTGTGTAAATGGTATTAGACCATCTTCTCAAATTAGATTACTCCTTGAAGGCTTTGTATAGCCGAGGCGCTAGAGAAGAGTATCTACAGAGAATAAACTGCTTTGGTGAACTGGCTGTTGTCTTATTCGGATTAAGCTGTGAGGTCTGTTCGAGCTGAAGAGCTTTTGTTGTGAGCATCTTCTCAAATTCCCTGTTTAAATAATATCATTTCATCTTTCTAAAGATTCACATGTTCTAACCATTGTATTAAAGACATACCCCTGGATTCTCAAAAGCTTGCACGTAGTGCAAGATCAGTGCAAGAGCTCAAGCAGGCAATATGTCTGCCGTGTGATCCAGGAACAGCCTGCAGGTGCGTGCACAAGCGCTCCTGCACTAATCTTGCACGGACTAATCCCTGGTATGCAAATCACCCCATTTGCAGGTGAAATCCATGCAAATGAGGTGATTTTGCAATCCAGGAAGCCTGCAACAGTCCGTGCAAGACTAGTGCTATCTGCAGAAATGTACTCAGTTAGTAACCGAGTACATTTCTGCAAAATCCAAAACGGAGCTGTGACAACCCCAAATAAAGGCTGCATATCATGAAGTAAGCATGCCAATGGCTAAGTATAAGGCCGCTGGCATTGCAAACAAAAAATAAATACAAAAATCAACTTTTTTTTTTTTTAGCAGATCTTGGCTGTTTAAGCGTAGGACAGAGGCGCGTAGATGGGATTGGGGGAAAATAATAAAATAAACCTAAAATAAGCAGTCTAACTAAAATTACTATCCTGCCATGCAAGTCAATGGCAGGCAGAAGACTACCTGGCCAGTGAATAGTAGTTGCTAATGGGGGAGGCTGAGTGTAAGACATGTAACTATGCATTACCAGACAATCCTATACGAATGAGGGGAAGGATAGTGAATCCCAGTTTTCCCCAGCATGTGAGTCAGGTCCCAACAGTGTAAGTGTAGGAATAGCTTGCTGCAAGCCTAGGAGTTAAGTGACATCATGGGGGGGTGTGCCAGGCATACTGTAAGTGGATTGGAGCCCTATGGCTCAGGTTTGTTCCTAGCTTAGCACAGCTAAGCTAGGAGGTGGGTCTAAACCTGCCTAACACTCTTTACAATGTCTAAGCGGGTGTGCGTGCTGTGCACAGGGTTTTACAGGAAGAAAAAAGAAGTTAAACCAGGAAATAGCAACAGTGTGCACATTTGAGCACTCTGCGTGGATGCACATGGGCTTAAACAGGAAGGCAATGGGAAGGAAAACATCAGTAGGAATGTAATCAAGGAGAACTAGCTTAGCTGGCAGGTGAAATGTATCAGAATCAGCCAATTACACAGGCAGCAGGCCAGCCCAGCCCAGAACACTACTATAAACTAAGCAAACACCTTCCACTCTGTTTTTTCCCACACTCTACACCACCGGAGTAAACAAGCGAGGAACTTTTAACACTCACAACACAAAATGATAGGGGCTGCAATAGTTATCATACAACTTGTGGAAGAGGGTGAGGGTGGTGAGGATGTGAATGCTGTCAACCAACCTGCAGTGAGGAGATGGAGAAGTGTGTACAGACCCAGGGTGCCCTACCAGGGGCTACATGAGCTGGAGATAGTGGAGTGCTATAGGGTGGACAGGGACCGCCTACAGCAAATTGTTGAGCTGTGCCGGCCATGCCTGACACACAGAACTAACAGAGGGGAACCCATCCCAGTGGATACCAAGGTACGTGTAGGCCTAAGAATACTAGCTACAGGTACCTTCCAAAGGCCAACTGGGGATATGATGGAGATTTCACAGGCATCAACATCGAGGGTACTCCACCAGTTCCTGGATGCCATGTCAGCACATGTCACTGAGCACATATATTTCTCCAACACCCGTCAGGCGTTGGCCAGGAATATGCAACTGTTCCACCAAATAGCAGGATACCCTGAGGTAGTGGGTGCTATAGACTGCACGCACATATGCATCAAAGCACCACCTGGTGAGTGGGGTAGAGTCTACATTAACTGCAAAGGCTTCCCCTCCATCAACTACCGGGTCACGTGCATAATAATGAATATGTGTGTTCTGGCTGCCCTGGAAGCTATCACGATTCCCACATCTAGCATCTGATGCCAAATGGGGACATCCCTCATGGTCACCTAGTGGGGGATGCTGGATAAGCACTGGAACCGTGGCTGATGACACCCATCAGAAATGCACACACACCCAAATAAGAACTCTATAATGAGGCACACGCACAGACCAGAATTATAGTAGAGAGTGTGTTTGGGATGCTGAAGTCATGGTTCTGGTGCCTGGACACATCCAGTGGAGCCTTGCAGTACTCACCAGCTACATGTACCCAAATTGTCCTTGTATGTGCCATGCTACACAATATGATCCTGTGGAACCAGCTGCAGCAGGAACAGCATGGGGCAGGGCCACACAGCTCCACCACCATTGCCAAGGCCTGCACAGGCAGAGAGTGAATCGGAGAAGGAACAACCTGTGCCTGCCCCAGTAGGCAGAGGGAGGCATGTCCAGTATGCCATGGCCTTGGCAAAGAGGCAACACATAGCACATACACTGACACAGGAGGGACCCAGGGAATAACACCTCTCTCTGACTCTCACATACAGTAAAAGGGATGCCAAATATTACACTACCGTGCCTAACCATGTGTAGGGAGTGCACTATGTGCATCCGACATAGGCAGCCCTGCAGCACCACCCTCAATACTGGGACATCCACAAGGTAAGTTACTCACACATGCCAGTCGGGGGGGGTCACATACCCAACAACAGACACAGCCAGCAGGACAGGTGTAGACAAACACAAACAAAGGCTGTGCTACGGCCTCTGAATGAGGCCTATGGTTAACCTCACCCCCCAGGCCTGCACAGAATGACTACAGCAGGTCAGGCAGTGGGATGTCAGTTCTGAAGGGTAGGAAGTCAGAAACTAATATGTAGGTAATTAAAAGCTAAGATATGTAGTACACTGGTATGCCTCTAGCCAGAACGATAGGTAAGACTACAGACTGAAATGGAGTACCCAACATACCAGTACAGTCCTAGCAAATGTGTACAAGTGTCAGGTGGGCCCCCCCATCCGACATAGAAATGTAGTCACAGTCAAGTGTGCCCCACCCCCAATCCTGTGTAGAAACATAGAAATAGTCAGGTGTGCCCCCCCATCCTACATAGAAATGTAGTAACAGTCAGGTGTGCCCCCCAATCCTGTGTAGAAATGTAGAAATAGTCAGGTTTGCCCCCCCATCCTACATAGAAATATAGTAACAGTCAGATGTGCCCCTCCACAATCCTGTGTAAAAATGTAGAAATAGTCAGGTGTCCCCCCATCCCATGTAGAAATATATTAACAGTCAGGTGTGCCCCCCCACAATCCTTTGTAGAAATTTAGAAATAGTCAGGTGTGCCCCCCATCCAATGTAGAAATATAGTAACAGTCAGGTGTGCCCCCCCACAATCATGTGTAGAAATATAGAAATAGTCAGGTGTGTGCCCCCCCATCTTATGCAGAAATGTAGTAGCAGTTCATGCCAAATGATTGATGGATACCCTGCAAAGACAACATGCTACCTGTAGGTGTACAACACAAAGGTAAGCACTGCAGTACAAACTATCTGGACTTAATCCACACATTCAATACAGACGGCCATACTGTGCATGCCCACACACTTAGAGTAATGAAGGCAATGTCAGTCAACAACATACTGAAAGGTCATACTGGGCATGCTCACACACTTAGACACATGAAGCCCATGTCTGCAAACATCAGTGGACCAGACATATCTGGCAGCCGCACATGTTATTGCAGACACTCGTCAGTATGCACCACACATGCTTTGCACACACAGTGGATAGGAATACAGGCATATATGTAAGGACAACACACTATAATAAGTCAAACGTAGACATACATAGATGTGTGGAAGAGGGTGACTGTGACAAGAAGCCATGCAGGGCTCTCCCATCCAGCACACAGCGAAAGGGCCACAACCACATGAGGGTCTGATGTCACACATTGCAGATACTGGCCACCAGTATCTGTCAGCATTACAGAGTATGTGGTGCACGTGCCAGCTGTGCAACATGACTGTTCAAGGAAGTAGTCATCTAGCAGCTGTATACATGTACTTGTGGAATATGAACCAGGTTGTGCCAGCATGTGGTATGTCAACCCCTAGATGAATGGGTTATGGCCCGTGAACACACGCTGCCCTCCCCATAGCCCCACTATGACAAGCCTGCTGAGGTCATCTACTGTGAAATATATTTTTGGGAGAATTGTATCCAGGTAATTTCTATGGTGCATCCCATAACTGTGTACTGCTGTAGTGTGACAGACTAGTTAGGTAGGAGTTCTAACCCCAGCCTTGGCAACTGTGTGTGTGTAGACAGCAATGCTTTTTAGGGTGGTCACACTCCCTACAATTGAAATACTCTACTTTGGTAAGGGTGCTGATGTCATCCACCTAGAAGTACACCTCTGGATAGCTGTAGGCTACTAATCTCCATGGTGTGTCCTGTAACTGCGACCTGCTGTAGTGTAATAAATTAGTTAGGTAGCTGTTCTTATCCCAGACATGGCAGGTGTTTGTCTGTCTGTGTAGAGAGCAATGCTTTTTAGGGTAGTCACACTCCCTACAATTCAAATGCTCATCTTTGGCAAGGCTGCTGATGTCATCCACCTAGAAATACACCTCTTGAAAGCTGTAGTCCAGTAATCTCTGTAGTGCATCCTGTAATTGCGTACTGCTGTAGTGTGATAAATTAGATAGGTGGCTGTTCTACTCCCAGACATGGCAAGTGTGTGTGTGTTGGTCTGATCCTGTTTGTATAAAAAACAATGCTTTTTAGGGTAGTCACACTCCATACAATTTGTATGCTCTACATTGGCAAGGCTGCTGATGTCATCCACCTAGAAATACACCTCTGGGAAGGATGTAGCCCCGTAATCTCCATAGCACGTACCGTAATTGTATACTGCTGTAGTGTGCTATAAACCTCTGTTAGGGGTTTTATACCCACGCATGTCAGTTATGGACATTTTGTGTGTGTTTCAATGTCTGTGTAGGGAGCAATTCATTTTAGGCTAGTCACACTCAGTACATGTCCAGTGGACTACTTTGGCAGTTCTGCTGATGTCATCCAATGTGAAATACACCTTTGGGGAAAAAGCACTCCAGTAATCTCCATGGTGCATACTATGACTGTGTAGTGTTCAACTCCCATACCTAACAGGTGTGTGGGTACCTGGGCCCAATGTGGGGCAAGTTTTGCAAATGTCTTTTATGGTGGCCCTATATCACAATGTCCGCTGTACAGGGATAACAGATGTGAAAGCCGAGATACTGGGGTGCAAATCCATACACATACATGTAACATCATGGCCAGGCAATCACAGTTAACAACCCCACTATTACCCAGAGCACACTCTCAACCCATGTCACACACACACACACACACATACACACACACACACACACACACACACACACACACACACACACACACACACACACAAACACATACACACACATGCCAAGGCAACAGCCAATATGTGTGTAGCACACTGCATATTGGTGACTGATAGTAACTATGGAGTGATTGCAGTGGCCTACAGAGGGCATGGCACTCTGTCCAATAGGTACATACATGCAGACAGTGCACCTTCCCTATGTTCCACTCTGGACACCTGCAACACCCATGGTGCCATCACATGTGACCCACAAAGGACATACCATACCTGAAAACATGCCCTGTATGGACAGATGCCACTGACACCACGGAATGCCGTTAGCATGCTAGCAATGTAGGTGCAGGGTAACCTGCTGTCCATTTCCAGTTCCTGCCACAGGTGGCCAAGACTGGCACATCTGATGATAATCTGTGTACACAACATGGGCCCAACACCCCAGGTACAGTTCCACATGTCACTGTACATTCATGTGGGAGGTGTGCACACTCCGGACAACATCCATGTCATGGACTAGGGAACACATACATAGCAAGCGATGCACAGCATTGGCCACACGCAATAGCCACCAAAGTGACTGGATGGTGGATACAATACCCACTTATGTGGGCAAATGCAGAAACCACAGGCCTGAGCCACACTACAGACCATTGTCATGTGGCCTGATGCCAAGGTATACCCATCACCTAGCATTGTATAGCCATCGGGCACAGCTGACCACCACATACCCATGCAGAAATGCACCCATGCATGTCAGTACTGGCACCCTATGTGTTTGTGTGTATGTTGTATGATGCGTATGATCACATCCACACTCACTACAACCCCCAGTGGCATATTGAAGCATGCTGTCTGATTTCAGACACCTCCCCATACCCTTTGCCCATATAACCTCCGTATGACCTGTGTGGTGCATGTGATACCTGCACAGTAATGTGTTGTGGTAATCTCACTAGTGATTAGCTGTATCCATGGCCCTGCCAAGTGTGTCAATGTGTGTGCGTCCCTGTGAGAGTGTGGCTGTGTTGACGCTGGCACCTGTTCATGTGGACAGCCACGTGTACATGAGCTACCATATAGCTACCATATCCCTGTTGCAGATGTCACTCACCATCAAATATATGTTCTGCGGACTCCACAGCAGGTAACCTATCTGACACATCCAACAACTGCATAAGTCTGTGATAACAATACATAGTCATCAGGGGTTTGATACCCTGTGCTGGTAGATGTGTGACACAAACATGCTTAGGTTTTACTCTTGCACCCCTCCCTGACTTGTTGATGCCTCTGTCTGTCTCTCTCATTCCCTCACTGGTGAATGTGGAGACCTATACCTGCTTTTCTTAGGCAGCAGCATGTGTATTTTGGGTAATGCTCATGATCAGCTGATGGCCTCTGCATGAATTGCAGCCCTCCCCTAGCTGATTGCATATGGAACAGCTGTGGTAACATTCCCATAGCCAATTGCATGGAAACACACTCCAATATCTAGGAACATCATGTTTATGTTAGTCCTTTTCATTCACTGCGAACACAAACTCATTCTGTTGTTTGGCAGACAGCATCTCAAATGGAGTGGGGATTTACTTCTGACAACATACACTGCGGAAACAGGCCAACACACAGGAGGGAGATGTTCCTGACCTGACTACAGACTGTAAGTACTGCTATACTGCATTTGGAGTAATGTTGGTTTAACAAGGTGTGTACGGATATGGCTGTCCTACATGTATTAATACCTGCCATGTCAGTTGTATGTTTATGAGGACTCCCCATCTGTAGGGTCATCTGCAGACTGGGCAGTGTGTGGTGCTTTCATGTCATGTGTTGCCCACAGAACATGTATCTGTGAACTGCAGAAGGTAGTGTGAGGATTGCAGTCTGTAGATGGTGAAAACCATGACAGTTACTGACTTCATATCCCTCATAGGACATATGTTGCAACAAACCCTTTTACAGCAGTAAATGTATGATGTTATCACAGCAACGTGTCAATATTGGCCCTGTGTATGTGCTCCCATCCACAACTCAGTCAACCTTTGTACATATGTCATGCAGTAAGAAGTGCATAAGTGCTGTACACCATAATTAGTGTCATCATATCTGATAACGAGCCAGTTAGATATCAGACTGCCACACATGTTATGTACAGTAGGGATTATATTTGATGACATAACCTGGACATACTGTGGTTGTTTGTACAGTACTGAGGTCTGTGTACTTATAGTGAATGTCGACAGTGTGTGTATTGTTAATATGTACCTTGGCCTGTGTACAGACTGTGGTAGTTGTCACCGTCCTATGTCCTATCTGATGTTACATGCTGCTCCACTGTATGTTACCGTATTGGCTTACATGTTTGTAGGGCCATAAACACACATGTCCCATACCACAGTCAGCCATCAGACCAAACTGTGTAAGTGGCCCAGTATGTATAGGGTAAGTGTGTGAGTGGCACATATGAGGATGGTGTTGAACAGATAGTCCATATACTGTAATATTATGCTAGCTTGCCATATGTGGCTGTTGCTGTGTTCTCATTGGTTGTGGTTATGCACTTTCACACAGGTGTGTCTTACCCTGTGCTGTGACATGCCTGTACAGCCTGCTATATATGCAGGTACATGTGTATTCCCCCATAGGAGATGTAGGCCAGTGTTGAGCCAGTCTGCCTGTAGCCTGTACAGTGCATTGTTACATGCCTAGCAGCTTAGTGTACTTACCAAGTGAGATGTCATGTGTAGATACCTGCCAGATGTACTGCTGACAGGCCTCCCTTAACAGCCATGTATGTCAGACAGAGCAGTGGGATGCTGTACAGATGTATAGCAATATCTAGTGGGTAAAAAAAAACTCCTAAGTTTAAGTTTTTTTACTGTGACCTTTATGAATTCTTGGAGTGTAAACATTCTATTGTATATTTGCATTTCAGTGTCCTTACTATGTCTACATCCCTATTGTAAAAATGCTTTCTTACAATGTTCTTACGGTGTGTACATTGTAAATTTGTTTTAGCAGTCTCTTACTATGTTTTGTATTCTTCTCAACATTTTTGTTTTGGTTGTACTGCCTTTGGAGCTTTTCTCCCCGGGCCTCCACTGAAAAGGGGTCCTTCATGGCCCAGTGGACTTCCCCGGTAATCAAACTGAAATAAATAAATAAATAAATAATAGTATGTGGCCATGGCACCCCTGTACCAGTGGTTATTACGTGTCAGGCCAGACAGGGGTGTGTGAATGCATAACCTATGGCGGCATATGTATACCAGTCATTATGTGTTATACCCATCTACATGGCTGTTAACATCCATATTGTCAGGCATGGTACACATGTTTTGCACTAAGGGGTTCTATGTATACCTCTGGACTGTACAGAGTGTGTCAGAATGTCCACACATATTGGGCAATATCTTTGCTGCAGTCGACAGGGGCAGTACGTGCTAGCAGCAGTACTTTACTATGATGTCCTTAGGATGTCTGTCAGTAGCCAATGGCACACATGCGGAAAGCCGATATGACCTCCCACACACACCATGTATGTGAAGACAATCCCAATTACAGTAGCAATAGTATATAGAACTGTAATAATACACAAATAAAGGTTTTCCATTTCTGCAAACCTGTGTGTGGTGTTTTTTCCTATGACCTCTCTGTGGGTATATGTTGCAGGCAATGATTGTCATTTGTATGGGTGGCCCATACAGTGTCCAGTTGTTCAGGTGTGAACTGTAGGCATAGTGGCTGTTCCATATTTTGTGCACCTTCTACATATGTATCTTACTGTATGTATCTCTGTGTGTGTATGTGTAGTCACATGTATAGCTATATATATGTAAACATATACAGTATATCTGTATCTGATTATATGTGTCTGTGTATATGTATCCTGGGGATGTTGATAGCTGCCACATTTTACATTACCTATGGGAGCCAGACTGCATTGCATGATATGTTACCAATACCAGCCTGACAGCATACAGGTGGAATGTAGTACTGTTAACAACTTGTGCCCATGTCAAGTCAGGTCCTGGTTAAGGGATCTGCAACACTTGGTAGTGCATTGCAGGGTGGACAAGTTTGGCTGTCGGGGATATGCCTATTCATACAAGACGTATATTGTTTGGGGCCTCTCAACCCCATTAACGGTGCATGTGGACATATTTGTTTTTGTTAATCTACCATTGCTTTCTACAGATGTATGGCCACATATACCTATAAAAAAAAAATATATATATATATATATATATATATATATATATATATGTATAAATTTCTAAATTTACATATATATATATATATATATCACACACACACATCTACATGTTGGTATACATTCTCTGTACTGTTGCATGACTGGCTGGATGATGTGTTTTAAAAACATCAAATTTTATGTGCATCTGTAATGGCTTAGTGGTAAATCACTTTGTCTATGGTGTGCAGGGTCCTGGGTTTGAGCCTGTTTAATTTGTAGCTGGACAGAACACAAGCTGTTGGATACAGAGTGATTATGGCACTTTAAAGCGGGTTTGTGTAGGTTTGTGCGGAGCTAAGCACTGCTAACTTTTGGTTACCGTTTCTTGCACTCAGCTTCTAAATTGCTTAACCTGTGTAGGCAGTGATTACCCCCGAGCATACCCACTTACAACTGCTCAAAAGTGCCTTTATCACTCTGTATTCAATGGCCTTTGTTCTGCCCAGCAACAAAATATATATCCTCTGCAAGCCTCAAATGCAGGAACCTGCACATCATAGCCAATGTGATTTATCACTAAGCCATAGCAGATAGACATAGTCCTGATGTTTCCACAAACATTTCATCCAGCACAATCATTCATCAGTACAAGACATGTACTTTTACATCTAGATGTATGTGTGTGTGTTTGTGTGTGTGTTTGTGTGTGTGTATGTGTGTGTGTGTGTGTGTGTGTGTGTGTGTGTGTGTGTGTGTGTGTGTGTGTGTGTGTGTGTGTGTGTGTATGTATGTATATATATATATATATATATATATATATATATATATATATATATATATATATATATATATAAAACTAAACAGATATATACCTCTCTCTCCATGCATACATCTATACATATATGTCTACATATAAATATATATATATATATATATATATATATATATATATATATATAAATAGATAGATATAGATATATATATCTATCTATAGATATAATAAAGAACATAACAAAGACATATATGAACACAGGCACCGTTAATGGGGGTGAGGGGGCTCAAGCAAGATAAGTCTTACACGTATTGATATTCCCTCACCCAGCAAAACAGGACTGTCCTGCAATACAATACTAACTGTTGCAAATGCCATAACCAGGACCTGACACTACATGGCCACAAGATGTTAACAGTAAGCCATCCCACCTGTATTATGTCAGGCTGGTATTGATAACATATCATGCAGTACAGTCTAGCTACCATAGTGAATGTACAATGTGTAAGCAATAAGCAGTCCTAAGATGCATATACACAGACACATGTATGCAGATACTTATATATATATATATATATATATATATATATATATATATATATATATATATATATATATATATGTATAAAATATATATATATATATATATATATATATCTATATATATATAATATATATATATATATATATATATATATATATATATATATGTAACTACACATACACACACAGAAGTATGTTTAAGAAGATAGATAATCAGAGGGTGCACACCATACTGAAGAGCCAGTATCCCTACAGTTGCAACCTCATCCGATGGATAGTGCCTGAGCCACCCATACCAAAGAAAATTGTTGCCTGAAACATATACCCACAGAGAAGTCAAAGGATGTAACACAACACACAAGTGTGTATACATAGAGAAGTTTTATTTGTGTACTATTACAGTTGTATATGCCATGTCATATAGCTGATTATTCTCTGAAATAAATACAAACAGATTAATGCAACTCTCAAACAGATAATTTATTATAGTAATTCAAAAATATCACATCTGTTGGTGTCCAAGCCAAGGTGTTCAAGTAGTACAACAGGAAAGACAGACTGGGCCACAGGATAACAAGCAATCAACTGTATGTAATGCAGATGTATAGCCCAGTGGCCGCTAAATACACTCTGCACACAATCCATAGGGGGAAAAGACCTAGGTTGACACAATGGGTGGTATCGTTACATAATGCATAACTGAAATCATCACAATCACACTGATGGCAGTAAGCAGTAAGCCAGCAATGTTCACAAGGTAAAATGTATGGTAATGTATATCCGTATACCTTAAGGCAGCTTACTACTTGTATTCCTCACATGTAAAACCCTAGGATACTTATGGTGCATACCCCCCATACACTGACTTACAGGAGCATACAACACTGTTACATACACTGACCTCTAGACTGTAGAGATGCACACATGTTGTGCAGATGAAACCCACATATATATGGTGCATATGGTCTGTACACCATTATTTATTGACATCATACCTGATAACAAGCCAGTCAGATAACAGACTGCTGGACATGTTGTGTGTAGTAAGGGTTGTTTCTGAGGGCATAGGTTCATAGGTTCATTGGTTCATAGGCTGATACTAGGCTATCTGCCCTAGGGCATTTACAAGCCTAGCTAGAGTGTGTTTGGCTTTCGCCACCCTTCCTAGATTAGTTGACTGTGCCTCTGTATGGTAGGTCACAGAAGATAGCCCATTTAAGGTTAGTTTACCGTGCCTCTGTCTAGCAGTGACACAGAAGAGATCCCAGGGGTAAATTTACGATCTCCCATCCAAATGTCAAGATTCTTCTTGAAGAGGGTCATTGAGGGGCTCTGTCTGACATGGATTGGGATTTTGTTCCAGAGTGTCTCTCCAGCATGTTCTATTTATTTCTGTGCTGAGGTTTAAGTCACTGGAGTGTGTAGTTCTGATGGATTTGGATTTCTTGAAGTGGAGCATGACCATTAATTCTGGGTTGGACATGGCTTTATACGTCAGGCACAGATCACCTCTGAGTAGGCAGTAAGCAACTGAGTAGAGCTGGAGTTTATTTAGCCTAACTGCGTCCCTTGATCCTCTTGGTGAGGCACTTTTGGGGTCTTTCTAGTTGTAGCAGGTGTCGGGTAAGGTACATCCCAAATGGGGCATTGTATTCAATTATGGGCCTGATGAGTGATGAGTAGAGGGGCACAATGACCTCTCTTGATCTAGATGTGAACCCCTTCGTGATAAGGTGGGCTATATAGAATGTCTTTCTAACCACTTTGGCAATGTGATTGTCAAAGGAGAGATTGCAATCTACTTGAGTCCCCAAATCCCTAATTACTTCTTCCGTACTTAATGGATTACCACCTATGTGGTAATTTGTGGGCACTTTGTTTTTCCCAAAGGGGATGACTATGCACTTTTTGGCATTTAGCTTTAGGCCATGGCTCTGGCACCAGTTATCCGTCTCTGTGAGACCTTTTCGGAGGATGCTTGTGTCAGCCGGCGAGTCTATTATGGCCCCCAGTTTGCAGTCATCTGCAAACTTTGTCAGCCATAGTCCTCCTGTGTTAGCCTGTACCCGAGAAATATATACCGAACAAGAGAGGTCCCAGGACTGAGCCTTGTGGGACGCCACTTGTAACTGGTTTAGAGTCTAACATGGCACCTGCAATTCTGACCATGTGGTTCTATCCCTAAGCCAGTTTGCAACCCATCTTGTGACATCGGGGTTGATATTTAAGCTGGTGAGCTTATTTATGATGCCTGAGTGGGGTATTGTGTCAAAGGCTTTTGCAAGGCCAAGGTAGGCTGTGTGGACTACCTTCCCTTCGTCTATGGCCTTGTTGACTGTTTCAAAGAAATTGGCCAGGTTCAACAGGCAGGATCTGCCCTTAACAAAGCCAAATTGGGTAGGATCCAGTGTTTGGAGGTTCCCAATGTCTTTGTTTATGAGTTCCATGATGATACGCTCCATAGCTTTGCAGACCAGGCTAGTTAGGCTTGTAGGATGATAGTTTCCGGGGTCCGTTGTGGCACCATCTTTATGGAGTGGGACCACTGTTGCTGTACGCCATTCTTTGGGTACATATCCTGTTGTAAGGCTGAGACTGAACAGTGATTTTAAGTGAGGGTTCAGTTCTTCTTGGAGCTCATGTAAAATGCAGCCCGGGGTACCGTCCGGTCCCATTGATGCTGCGTTTTTTGCTTTGGAGAGGGCAGCTCTCACCTGTGCATCTGTGATGTCAGGGAGGCTACACTCTGTTGGGATAGTCATTTGCTCATTTGGGGGGGGGAGTTTGCACTGAACCTGTCTGCCAGGATATTGGCAATGTCTGTGGGTTCAGTGCATTTTTTGTCATTTTGCACTAACTCAGAGCATATCTGGGAGTTTCCACCCAGGTGTCTGACATAACTAAAGAAAGCCTTGTGATTATCTTTAGCGTCTTGTGCAGTTTTTCTTTAGAAGCTAGCCTTAGATGATTTTATGAGGGATCGTAGTTTCTTGCTAGTACTGATCAGAGTTGCCTTCCCTTTCAGGGATTTTGCTCTATCATGTAGTAGCTTCCTCCTTCTGTTGTACAGCTTATTTATGGCTGGGGTCCACCAGACAGGTCTCCTGCCTTTGGAGGAGTGTGTCATGGTTTTATTTGGGCTAGCACGATCCATGCATTCCTGTAGGTATTCATAGAATGCATTTGTAAAGGATTCTGTGGTTTGGGACGTATTTTCCACTGGCCCTGGGGCTTTGAAGGATTCCACCTCGGCATTACTTGGACATTTTGTATTTTTGTGTACAGTACTGTGGTCTGTATATGTAGGGCAGGGGTCTGCAACCTTCACTATCCAAAGAACCATTCCTGACCCCTCACTCACCAAACTAAATTCATCGGGAGGCACAACAGCTATCTGACTCCTGAAATGAAGATAGCAGAGCAGATACGGTTTAATTTATAGTTATACTAAATATAAAATAACTAAGTGTATAAGAACAATACTTAACATATGTCCATAATGGTGTTCCTGTGTTGGGATTGCTTGATATGTGTGTGTGTGTGTGTGTGTGTGTGTGTGTGTGTGTGTGTGTGTGTGTGTGTGTGTGTGTGTGTGTGTGTGTGTGTGTGCGCGTGCATGTGTGTGTGTGTGTGTGTGTGTGTGTGTGTGTGTGTGTGTGTGTGTGTGTGTGTGTGTGTGTTTTGCGGTAGACTGTCCATTATTCCTCAGAGGTACATGGAGCCACTACAGTGGGGGTGGAAGAAACACATGTGGCTCCAGAGCCACAGGTTGCAGACCCCTGTGTTAGGATGATTGACGACAGTATGTGTATTGCGCTTATGAACCTTGGGCTCTGTAAAGACTGTGGTAGATGCCATTTTCTCGGTCCTGTTCTATCTGATGTTACATGCCTCTCCAGTGTATGGAACCCTATTTGCTCATGTCTGTAGGGCCAGACACACACGTGTCTCATACCACAGACAGCCATTGGACCACACTGTGCCATGACCAGTGTACGTAGGGCTAGTGTGTGAGTGGCACATATGAGGATGGTGTTTAGACAGTTGTTATAGTGTCATATTAAGCTTTTGCATCATATGTGGCTGTGGTGACATTGGATGTGGATATGCATTTTCTCACAAGTGTCTACTACGCTGTGCTGTGACCTGCATGTCGAGCCCACTATAATCGCAGGTACATGTGTATTCCCCATACAATATGTAGTCCAGTGTTGTGGCAGTCTGTCTGTAGTTTGCCTAGTGCTTTGTGGCATGCCTAGTACCCTACTGTAATTACCCAGTGTGCTATGTCCAGTTATTTGCAAGACATACTGCTGCCAGGCCAGCATAACTGTTGTGTATTTCTGACAAAGCAGTGGTATGCTGTACAGATGTATGTCAAAATTTACTGGGTAGTATGTAGCCATGTGAACTCAGCACCACCAGGTATTATGTGTCAGGACAGACTGGCGTGTGTACATGCATACACAGTGTGGGCATATGTACTCTAGTATTGTCGTGATATACCCATGTACATGGCTAGTAACATCCACATTGGGAAGCGTGGTCCACATGTCTCGCATGAAGGGGACATGCGTACACTTCTGGACTGACCACAGAGTGCCAGACTATCCACATATATTGGTCATATCCCTGCTGTAGTCCACAGGACCATTACTGTGCTAGCAGTGGTACTGTACTATGATGCCTTTAGGATATCTGTCCATAGCCAGTAGTGTAAATATCTACAGCAGATGTGACCACCCACACCCAGCATGTCTGTTAAGACACCCCTATGACAGTAGCAATAGTCTACATATATACCTGCAATACATCCATGACATCCCCTTGCACTAAGGGGTTGGGACTATTGGTGCTGAGGTAGGACTCCACTCCATGTTCTGGACATATGGTAAACATATATGTGTACACATATATCCACATATATCCACATATCTATATAGATGTATACACATATACATATCCACATACATATATGGACATATACATATTCACATACATATATGGAGATATATAGGTATACACACACACACACACACACACACACACACACACACACACATATATATATATATATATATATATATATATATATATATATATATATATATATATATATATATATATATATATATATACACACACACACACATATAAACACTTACACATATACATATACACAGCAATGACTTCAACAAGTGGCTAATCTTCTGTTATTCAAAGGGGATCCAGTATCTGTCTGCCTGGGACAACATGATTGACAAACCACGATGCTTTGCCAGAGAGGGTCGGCAACTTTTGCCCCTGTGATTCAGGTTACTGGCTACAGCTCTTGGCACCCCCATAGTGCCTTATCTAGGCAAGGTTCAAAGGAGAAAACCTCCACCATAACACATGCAAAACTGAAGGTAATGCTACTCAATGCTAGAAGTCTAAAGCTAAAAAGGCACTCTCTTGAGGCACACCTACAAATGGGGAACATTGATATCTGTGCAGTAAATGGGACATGGTTCAAGGCTCCAGAGAGCACACCTGCAATACCAGGCTACAACTCTTATCACACATTTTGGGCACAAAACCAAGACCACAAGACTACAGGTGGAGGTGTGTTCATATTCACCAAGGTTATTCACATCTCCAGCCTAGTTCCCAGCACAATGGATCTGATAATCTCTACGTGCAACTAACACTAGGTAAGACTGCAATCCAAATTGTACTTGCTATAAATCCCCCACCATACCCCAAGATTCTCAGTACACCTTAATAAACATACTGGACAATATTAAATTACAAGCAAACACCATAATACTAGGTGATTTCAACTACCCTGCCATTAACTGGGAAAACTACTCGGGTATCAACACCTTTTAACAAAGGTTCCTGGAATTCATACATTCCAACCCCTTGGATCAACTAATCCATTGTCCAACCAGGGGTTCCAATATCCTAGACCTGGTCATTATCAGCATGGGAGAAAGATGCTCCACACCAGTGGTCACCCCCTCATTGGTCAGATCTGACCATAAGATAATCACCATTGACATCCACATCCCACCCCCACCCGCCAGTAAGGAAACCTCCATAAAAACCCTTTCCAAAGCCAGTGTCATGCTACTCAATCAGAAATGACAAACTTCATGACACCCATGGAGATAGGAGTTGAAAGTGAATCTGGTGAATCCTACACTAAGGCACTGTATGAGCACATCCACTCATGCATGAATTGTGCCATCCCAAATAGAACCAAGATGCTGTCCTCCAAAAAAGGAAGCCAATCTGGTGCTCCACTGCCATAAACAAACTATACAACAGAAGGAAGAAACTGTTTAAGAAACAAGGATAATCCCAAAATGCAAACTGCTCTTTTACCAGCCTCAGTAAGAAGCTGAGATCCCTCAAAATCCTCCAAAGCTTGTTACATAAATATAATTGCAAAGATTCCAAAGACAACCACAAGGCATTCTATAGTTATGCCCAGAAGCTACAACGGAATGGCATTACATATACTGATTCAAATGAGTTTGCCTATATCCAGGAAGATCAATTTAGTGCCACATTCACCCTCTTCTCACCCCCTAAAGAGCCCATCTCAGTACCAAAAGATTGCCAAATTCCAGTAATCACTGCCAAACAGGTAGAAACCGCATTGTCCACAGCTAGGAATACAGCATCCATGGGACCAGATGGACATCCCGGGCTGTGTACTACATGAACTACCAAATAAACTTGCACCTCACCTTACTGTCATGTTTAATCATAGCTTCACCTCAGGCTTCAATCCCAGTGAGTGGTGCACAGCTACAGTTATCACACTCCACAAGGAAGGATCCACCTTGGATCCTGGGTACTACCATCCCATCATTCTGACAAGACTGATCTGCAAGGGCATGGAATGCATTATAATAGAACTTAATAACAAAGATATTGGCAACCATCAAACACTGGACCCCACCCAGGCTGGGCTCGTGAAGGGCAGATCTTGCCTCCTGAACCTGATTGACTACTTTGAATCAGTCTTCAGAGCTGTGGAAGAGGGTAAGGCAGTCCACACAGCCTATGTGGACTTAGCTAAGGCCTTCGACACCATCCTCCACTCTGGAGACATAGTTAAATGTATGAAGCTGGCCATAAACTCCTGCGTCACTCGATTGGTTGCCAACTGACTTACTGACGGAACCCAGACTGTAAAAGTAGCCAACTTCAACCCAGCTCCAGACAAGTGACAAGTGGAGTATCTCAGGGTTCAGTCCTGGGACTGCTCTTGTTTGGCATCTACTTCTCTGAAGTACAGGTCAACACTACAGAACTCTGGCTAACAAAGTTTGCAGATGACTGCAAACTGGGAGCCATTATTGCATCCCCAAATGATGTGCATATTCTACAACAGGGCCTTACAGAAACAGATGCTTGGTGTTAGAGCCATGGGCTAAAGCTTAATGCCAAGTAATGTATAGCTATCCTCTTTGGAAATACCATGTACCCTGAATTACCACATAGGTGGTAGTACACTAAATACTCAAAGTGTGATGAGAAGACATAGGGACACAGTTGGACAGTGGTCTCCCCTTCATTAACCATATTGCCACAACAGTAAGGAAATCCTTCTATGTGGCACACCTCATCACTGAGGGCTTTTCATCCAGAAAAAAGGAGGTAATTGTACCACTGTACTCATCCCTCATTACACCCAGTATAGAGTACAATGCCCCATTTGGGATGTACCTCACAAGACATCTGCGGCAGCTGGGAATGCCACAGAAATACCTCACTATAAGAATCACAGGCCTAAAGCAGATGGCCTATGCTGACCATCTAGAAAACCTCCAGCTATACTCTGTAGCATATCGTCTACTCAAAGGCTATCTCTGCTTAACATACAAGGCTATGTCAAACCCTGGGAAATGACATCTGTAATAAGTGTATGTAATGCCATATACAATACATGCGTCTATGTGCTGTCATTACAGTAGCAAAAGGTGTGAGTGTCATGTCTGGGACACACAAGTATATGAGACCTGCACAGCACTGTTATCCATGTGAATGTGTTACATGCAGGGTAACAACCCAGGGGACGTGCTGTCACACTGGCATGTAGTGTAACATGATGTTACTACTTTTGACAGTGCTGTCCCAGGCAAGGGTAGAGTGCTAACAGTACTACTGACAACAAGCACACCTTCGGACATAGCTGCACTCTGAGGCCTCACTGCCATGTTCCTGGTGTGTGGGCTGTGTCACTGTATATATCCCCTACTGGATAATAATCAGACATGTGGAATATAACTGTAGAGTACCGTCTGTACAGCACATGTTAGTGAGGGCTTACAACAAGTAGTAATGGCATTCATATTGTTGTCAAATATCCATCTGTCAACACATTCATCCTTCTGCATAGCTACTCACCAAACTGACGTCTGTCAGTCCCTCTACAGATGTGCAGATGGCAGGTATGCAGCTGGGATACGTACAACTTATGCTTGATTGACACTGACAAGTCTGGCCAGCTGTGTACTACCTGTTACATAAAGGAGACAGCACCCTGTATGGGCCACATGCCTGGGGTACCTACACTATGCTACCACAGTCAACAGAACATGCTTGGGTACAGGTCTCCATCACAGACACTAACCATGTGTTGTAATGCATGTTGCATACATGTCAACTGGATCACCTCAGTGGCCATGTGCAGAAGGCACCCAGAGGATTGGCTGATGCATGCCACTCTCACCCTGAAGGTCACTAATGTGGTGTGTGTTGATAGATTGCCTGCTGCCACATGGCAGATGGCATGATACCAATGTACACACACCCCCTACACAACCAATCTCTCCATGGACAATAGTCAGGTACACAGCTATGACCACCTGCAGCAATGCACCACAGTACTGACACGTGTTCGTGTGCATTACTGAGGATAGCAGTGTTTGTGTGTTAGTACACCTGTATTTGGGAATTCCATGACGGCCTTCACAACCACCTCAACACCCATTGCCATAGTCAGATGTGGCCACTGCTGTATTGGACATGACATATAACCTGTTACACTCCTCTCCCTAATGGCTACAAGTGCCTTGCAGTACCAGTGCAACAGGTTTGTACAAATGGGTTGATAGGCATGGGAAACCCTTTGAGGTCTGACAAGTGTATATATGTGTGCATCTCTGCATATCTGTACGGTACACCATTCCGAGGCCACATACTCCTATTACACTACACATTGCCACACAGTAGTACAGATAGTGTTGTCACTGCCCATAGGTGAGGCATGGCAATGCAACACCCTACTATGCCTGTGGCATGTGCATTAGATGCATATCCCTGTAGTACCACTGTTGTGATATACAATGGGTAGTATTGTCGTCATGGGCAATGTGTGATAGTGGGTATGTCAGAGTGTCATAATGGGATCCAGTGCATACAATATCCACTGTGGGATGTGGGTGCTGTGTACACTGTCATTACATGATGGTACACCCGGTATATGTCCCACGTACCACTTTCTGGTGACCACTGTCACCATCAACCATACAGGTAACTGATACCACAATACAGCAGAGATACGCGTGTGCTGTGTGCAGTCTACCTGTAACACATTGAACACATGGACTAGTTAGTTAGCATCAATAATCCCAGGTCTCTAAGATATGTGTCTGCCTGTTATGTGTCTGTCAATGTGTATATGATGGTATGACACACTATGTGCCAACTTCATGCTACTCAAGTCAGAAGTGACAAACTTCATGACACCCATGCAGACTTGAACTGAAAGTTCGACTGCTGAATCCTACATTAAGGCACTGTACGAGCACATCCACTCATGCATGAATTGTGCCATCTCAAATAGAACCAAGATGCTCTCCTCCAAAAAAGGAAGCCAATCTGGTGGTCCCCTGCCATAAACAAACTTTACAACAAAGGAAGAAACTGTTGCAGAAAAGAGGAAAATACCAGGATCCAAAAATCTCCATTACCAGCCTCAGTAAGAAGCTGAGATCCCTCATAATCCTCCAAAGCTAGTTATGAAAATAAAATTGCCAAAGATTCAAAAGACAACAACAAGGCATTCTATAACTATGTCAAGAATCTAAACGGCAATGCTCAGATCTGCTCTGAGCTACAACAGAATGGCATTAAATATACTGATCCCAAGGATATCGCCAATATCCTGGCAGATCAATTCCGTGCCAACTTCACCCCCCTCTCTCCCCTTAAATGTCTCATCTCAATACTGGAAGATTGCCAAATTCTGGTAATAATGGCCACACAGATAAAAAATGCATTCTGCAAAGCTAAGAATACAGCATCCATAGGACTAGATGACATCCTGGGCTGTGTATTACATGAACTACAAAATGAACTGGCACCTCACCTAAGTGTCATGTTTAATCATAGCCTCAACTCAGGCTTCATGCCCACTGAGTGGTGCACAGCTACAGTTATCCCACTCCACAAGGGGGGATCCACCTTGGATCCCGGGAACTACCGCCCCATCAGTCCGACGAGTCTGATCTGCAAGGCCATGAAACGTATTATCATGGCACTTATAAACAAAGACATTGGCAACCGTCAAACACTGGACCCCACCCAGTTTGGGTTCGTGAAGGGCCGATCTTGTCTCCTGAACCTGACTGACTTCTTTGAATCAGTCTCCAGAGCCATGGACGAGGGTGAGGCAGTCCACACAGCCTATCTGGAACTCTCCAAGGCCTTTGACATCATCCCTCACTTTGGAATCATAGATAGACTTACTAAGCTGGGCATTAATCCCTATGTAATAAAACAATGTATTTAGAACAAGCGGTGAAAGGGTGAGACGTACTATTCTTATAACAAAACAAACTCAGATTAGATCCAAAACACGAAATATTCAGCACAGGATTTATTTCTTTAAAACGATAAGCGCTTTCACTAAGTTTAACTTCTTCAGATCAAAAACAAACAGACATAAAATTCATGTGCCTTATATACTTGGTAACAGTCCAATTAATTTAACAATAATTGCTTAATTAAGCTAATTATTACCATGATGACTAAAACATCAAGAGAGAATATGGCAATATGTATCTTACAAAAATAGCTAGCATATCAAATGACAGCTAATAATATACGGCAGCACAGAATTTTTCATAGGCATATGTTTTAAATACAGCAGCACAAAATATTCTCATAAACATAAGAATAAAACCAATAAAAATACACTTATAATAATTATGCTAATGAAATAGATGAAAAAGAATAGAAATACCAGTGAGTAATTTTAGTGTTTAAATACATAGCAAACATCTTGAAATATGTACATTAATATATATATAATAACAGAATGTAGGAAAAAAAAAAAAAATTCTTTAAAAAAAAAAAACCCCCTATGGTTTTTTCCCCCCCCCAAAAAAAAAAAAAAAAAAGAATCAAAGGGGCGGGGGCAAATTTGCCCCCCCAAAGATCTCCCTCTGAAGGCCAAAAACAACAGGAATGGGAAAAAATTTTTTAAAAATTTTTTAACTTAAAATCCCCAAGGAAATTTAACCCCCCCGGCCCCCCCCCCCCCCCCCCCCCCCCCCCCCCCTCCCCCCCCGCCCCCCCCCCCCCCCCCCCCCCCCCCCCCCCCCCCCCCCCCCCCCCCCCCCCCACCCCCCCCCCCCCCCCCCCCCCCCCCCCCCCCCCCCCCCCCCCCCCCCCCCCCCCCCCCCCCCCCCCCCCCCCCCCCCCCCCCCCCCCCCCCCCCCCCCCCCCCCCCCCCCCCCCCCCCCCCCCCCCCCCCCCCCCCCCCCCCCCCCCCCCCCCCCCCCCCCCCCCCCCCCCCCCCCCCCCCCCCCCCCCCCCCCCCCCCCCCCCCCCCCCCCCCCCCCCCCCCCCCCCCCCCCCCCCCCCCCCCCCCCCCCCCCCCCCCCCCCCCCCCCCCCCCCCCCCCCCCCCCCCCCCCCCCCCCCCCCCCCCCCCCCCCCCCCCCCCCCCCCCCCCCCCCCCCCCCCCCCCCCCCCCCCCCCCCCCCCCCCCCCCCCCCCCCCCCCCCCCCAAAAACCCCGGGGCAATCGCCAAACTTATGTCCAAAAATTAAAATACTGAAAATTGCCAAACGTAAAAAGCAACGGGAATAAAAATGAAATTTCGAAAGTAAGAAAACCCCAAATAAAAACTGGGAAGAAAACCCGATCATGGGATCAAGAGGAACCCACCAGGAAATGTAACCTGCTCAATACTACCCCCTGGTGGGTGACGGGGTACATAAGGGGGATATTGTTTCCGGAATACCGCCCCCGGGCCCGATTTGTTGCAAGGGGGCAATCATCCTTCAAGTGACGCAATGGGAACCCCATTTGGGGGTCAAAAAACGTTCTTTTCCCTGGGTTCCCTAAAGTTCCACTTTGAAATAGCGTCACACACTTTTGGAATTATTTAAAAAAATCCTGGAAATAGAAATTAAATAATTTTCTTTAAAATTCCTTTGTAATAAACAATTTTTAACACCTAGACCTTCTTATAACCATTGGATTGTTCCACATTTGCCCATTTTCCCCCTTAAAGTTTGTTTATTTTGGAAAAAAGACATAATATGTTATAATGGTCCCGTTTTTAATTTACAAAATTGTATTGGTAATTACCGGATGTAAAACATGAAAGGCATGTACAAAATGGGCGATTAAGCAGTAAAAATACGACATTTTCATGGCTAGGCGGCACAAAAATCAAACAAAGTCCCAAATTCCCACAAATACCCAAAAGATGAAAGGGAATGAAAACCATGAGTATTTGGTTTAATCAAAACACCCGGAATAAACATAATTTATAAAATAAAATTTTATGGCCCCGTAAAGGTGAAATATGTGTTTCCAGTAGTAAAAAAAATAGGATATAGTAAAGAAAGGGACCACTCACCTAAATGTAAAAATGAATATAGTGGGCAAAACATAGATATAAACCCGATGTAAAAATAGAGGGCAATATAAAAAAAAAAAAAAAAATTAAAACCGACAGGAACCTAGCCCCAAGCGGATAGCCAAAAAGCAATCGTATGAAAAAAACCCCCCCCAGGGGCCACCCCATGAGTACCCCATCACACTTTAAAAACACCAAAAGAAAAAAATCAGGCATAATGCGCATACCCCAAAAGGTTTTAAAACATACAGAGTATGAAGTGTCAGGAATAAAACAGTTGAAAATTGAATGCAAACCCCCGAAACCCCCCGGGAACGGCCCCAATGTAAAAATCCCATAAAAACAAACCCCGGCAACCCCGGAATGTCCGACAACAATATTGAGTCCAAAACAGTAAATACATACCACCCCCAAAAGTGATAACCAACCCAAAGGGTGAAAGGGCCCTTTTTCGGGTAACGATTTAAGGAGGGGGATAAGTGAAGCAAACCCCCAGGAACAGCTAGTAACCCCAATGCCTCAGGTACAATAAAAAGGAAGACTTGGGAAAAAACCCATGTTCAAACAAAGGAATCGGCTTGGGGAAAAATATTGCGAATACAAAGCAAAGGCCAAAAGGATGAACGAAGATGTACTGTAACAAACGATGATAATCGAAGGCGAGGTGTGGGTAAAGATACCCCCATCAGGAGGAGGGTGAAAGGGGGATGAATCTGCCGGAGCATAAACGATGTGGAGGGAAGCAGGGGACAAATGACACCCATCCCCAAGGTCCCCCATAGGGCCCACAAAAATCCCACCAAGCTGTGCTGGGTTTAAACAATGAAGTCCCACGGGAAACAGTATGTAAGTGAAAAAGCATGCAATCCGGCCGATGTAAAAGGAATGGCGAAAGGGAAACGTATCCCCAGTGGGGGGACAGAAAAATTTGTAATGCAAACGTATATGGAATGCAAAACAAGCGTTCCAAAGCGCAGTAGGGGGGCAAGTTTTAAAAAAAGGATATGTTGGCCGCCTAGGGGAAGGTAGTAGAAAAGGAAAAGGGGGGGCGCAAAACCTGGCCAAAGAGAGAGTGAAAGACAATGACCCAGGGCTGAAACCTGGAATGAAACAAGGTACCCCCATGGTAGTGTCCCTGAACGGCAGAGGGGATGTAACGTATGTTATCATACTGGTTTGGGTTACCAGGGTTTGTCCCCACCAGCAAGGGACTACACATCTAGTGACACAGTGGCCCGTGGAGTGCACAATATGCCCACCACGGGGGTCCAGTCTGGGGGTAACGACGCCCTAAATGTGGGCAGGTGCCACATGCAGGATCCCCCCCCCACTGAAAAACCCAGGGATATCATGATGTGGGCAGGCCCTGGAGAGTAATGCACCCTGTTTTATGGTATGCAGGGGACAGTGGTTTCATGACTGCTTTTGATATGAAACTTCGAGCCAACACACGGCAGACATATGAGACAGAAAACCAGGAATAACCAAATGTGTTATTGAACACGCCCCGGTACATGTGGTTGGACAGGACGGGGCCCCCAAAGTATAGCAAAAAAGGGTCCGAAAGCGCCCTGAAAGCCCCAATGGTAGGCAACCACGCCCCATGGGGGCGGGGACAGCAACCATGACAATGTGAACCCCGTATAGGGACATATCCAGTGAAAAGCGATGCACTATGAAAGGGAGGGCCATGGATGAACTTAATGAACACATGAATACGCCACACACATTTTGGTTTTTACAATATGAAGTGGGGCTCCAGGAAAGGGGAATGGGCATGGAAAAACCCTTTACGCAGGGTTTAAGCAAATAGGAGCTGAGGGCCCATGACTATGACTGGAAATTCACAGTCCCGATGTTTATTTAGATATATGTCACCACGTTAGTACAAGGAATGGAACCCGGGGACAAGACGTGAGCTATGTACTTTGGCAAACCCAAAATGGAAGGGTGAAGGGCAAAGAGCGGAAATGTCTGATTTATCCCCTTGTACCACACCAACCACCCATCAATGGTATGGGTGGCCGCATGGGAGGGTCTGTGGACGAAGCCCAACAATGCCAGTAAAAGGGAGGCGAAATGGGTTAACAGTATGTGGGGTTCCCAGTCCAAAAAAGGCCCATCATGGGTGAAAATGACCCCTGGAATGATCCCCCCCCTTTGGTATTATAAGTTTTTGGGGGTGGGGTAAAAAGCATAATTACATCAATGACCCTGCAAAATTTTAAAGCCATTGGGGTCAAAAGGAGTCATAAATTTGGGGGTGTTTCAGAATAATGGGCAGTACATGTATGTGTAAGGTTCTGTCCCCCGGGTTGGCCCTGTAGTGAGGGAGGTTATTTTTGGTATTTGGGCGGGCAGTCCACAAATTGTTGGAAATCCTCATGGTGGTTTTTGCGCATTGAAGGAACCCAAAAGCAGAATTACCACAACCTGGGGGCCCACAGAATGAGGCAGTCATTGAGGTAGTAGGGGGGTATGTGATCACCGAGGACACACCATATGTCAAGGCACCACACATGTGAAAAAAAATTTCAACAGCCCACATGTCCCCAACAGCCGGTCAGGAACAGGAATACCACTGTGGATGAAAACCAGTAACCATTTTCCGTGGGAATACAGGGTCCCACCAGGAAAAAACACTTGAACAAGCGTAACTGTCCACAGGGTGAGCCACAACCCCCCTTTAGGGGATTGGGGGCCCAACCAACCATGCATCCATGGTATCAGGGTCAGCACGAGAACATGGATTTTCAGCAAACAGAGGGGGTGTACATAGCAAAAAAATGATGGGCATCCGGGGTAGGTATGGTTGTTAATTGTCACCCAGCCGGCGCAGGCCAACATGTGAGGGACCAACAAACCCAAAACAGCGGGCAACCCAGGTGCAATGTACATACCAAACGGCCACAAACCGGGGCACGGACACTGGCAAAAGCAGGGCCAAACAGGGGAGAACAAACCAGAGAATGGGGGAATTTAACAGATGGAAATCACGGGGGGGGAACCACCCACCCGGGGCAGCCAAGGCCGGGGAGGATGACGACAACTACTGGCAGGGGGCCCAGGGAGGGGGAAGGCCCACATCAGAAAAGACATGGGGCCTGGTGTGCAGGTTGGAAGACAGGGAGGTGAAGCTTTGCACACAACCAGCCCACCGGACAGCCCCGGGGGAGACAACATGGACACCCTGAAGGCTGCAAAAACATGTGGGGAAAGGAGAGCCCAGGTTTTGGGGCCACGGAGTGGTTAAAATATCAGACGGACAAAAAATGCCTGAAAGAAGAGAATATAACACCCCATGAAGGAGGAATGTATTGGGGAGCCCACTGGTATGGAACCAGAACACACCGAGGGAATTTAATTTGAAAAAGTCCCAGTCCAGGGGGCGAAATGTATAAGGGGGCACAATACGGGTGGCAAAACAGGTGCCCAGGTGATGGTATGGTGGGAAGAGAAAGGGGGAAATTTTGAACAACGGGGAAAATATGTTACATGATGTATGGACCTGCACTGTCACCCACTACAGGGCCATCTGACGAGGTGGTTGTGACGGGTGTAAGCCATGTTTGCACAGGATACACACCGCTGTTGTAGGCAGCCATGCTGGTGGCTACCACTGATATATGCAGTGGTCATACAGACATACCGCACACAGTGTTCATGCAGGAATGTCCATTGTCGTGGACGATGTGCTGCTATGTGAATGTAGGTGTGTTGTGAATGTTACACATCCAGATGACACCATCTGGCGCAGTCATGGTTGTCAACACCATTACACACATCCACAGCAGTCAGAACCCAGTCCTGACAATGTGTCAGTCACCCTCGTACTGTGTGACATATGTGCACATGGCGGAGCACCTCCCACTGTCATCTAAGATGGCTACATGATGGCCGGAATGTGCTGTGGAAATGTACAATGCTGGTAGCCCAATGAAGTACCTGGAATCACACACAGTACGCTATGGCAGCCATGTAAACCATGCACAACAATGACCACCCAACAGACACAAACAATGCATTGACACATGGAACATGTGCACATGACAACCCCCAATGAGGTATGTTGCACATATTGATGTACAATTGTCATCTATGGCCATAGCATGGATGCAGACGCACATACCCCACAGGTAGTACCATGTGATGTAGGTAGGGGGGCATTGCTCATGTACATGTGACAGTAGCTGTACAGACACATGTCCTGCATAGCTGCCATGTAGGGGTAGCTGTGGCATGTGACCGCTGGACATGCCCATACAATTGACCATGTCCCACAGGAGATGTGTTATGTGTGTACCACATGTGATGTGCTGACAACAAACTGTGATGTGTACAGCTGCCGGTGTACCTGTGTGACATTGTCTGTGATGGGTGCAAAGGCATATAGTATCGTATTGCATGCCCACAAGCCCCACATAGGTGCATAGCCTGAACATACAATACAAGGAGTGTGGGATGATAGCAACCCACAGGAGGAGATGGGTATGGACGGTGCCCACAACCACATGTGTGTGTACGGTGTTCACGGCCAAACACACATGAGCATCTGAGAGGCTAGTGTTACAGCTGTACAGGGTTGCATGCATATATGTTCAGCAACATCCCTGTGTGTCCCACCACTGGCCCGTGGACCGATGGACACCAACCAAATGTGCAGATATGAGATGTGCACAGCACATCACAGATGCCTACTGTAGAACAGGCTTACCGTGTAGACATGTGCACAGTAGGTCTGTGCCAGCTGCAGTCAAACATGTTATGTGCTGAACCACAGCAATAGTCCAGGCCATGCCACAGATGGATGTGCATGCATCTGTGTATGTATGGCTGTGAATGTCTCCGGCATAGCAATATAGCTGTGTCACTGTTGTGAACAACAATATGAATGGGTTGTATGTGTGAGGGGTGCGCCATAATGCGGTATGGTCAGATCGACGATACCATCAGTGACCCTGCTATGTGAACATCCCTGTACACATACATGGATACCTATGCTGTGCCCAACACCACATTCACAGAGGGAGGGATGGCGGTGTGTAGTGCAGCAGCAGACATGGGGGTGGCAGCAGGCACTGGATGTACACATATGTGGTACCCACATCAGTGCAGGCAACCATCCATGTGCACGGGATAGCGGTGTGTGTCCACATACAGCACTGTGTTGATCAATATCCCAGCACATAGCACCTGCCAGGGTTACAGTGTATGCATGGATGTGTGATACCTGCATGCACCAGACACACCTTCAGCAAGCAGCGTGCAGCATACCTCGCTTGAGGCCAGTGTCCACACCATGGTGATAGACATGTTGAATGTCCATATACACATAGCAATGACATATGGAATGGACAGCCACCCTTCCAATATCATCAACCCCCAGGTGGATCACAACCCAGTGCCATGTATGTGGCATACCCTGCCATACCATGCAGACCTGCCCAGCAAGGCTGCATGAGCTATCACAGTCCTACATGGTGCAATGGACAAAGGCACTCTCACTATCAACCATACACAGCAGTAATGTGGCGGTGATACACCCTGTGGTGTTACAGGTGCTGTGTGATGCTCTGGACAATGTGTGTACATGCTATGCATGGCCTTTCCTGCTAATGTGTCATGGTTACACATTGCCCTATGTCTATCACATGTGCAACACAGGTGAGCTGTGGCAAGTTGTCCAACACCCGTACAGTGCTGTGTGGATGTACATGGCACAACACATGCATGTGCAGGTGTCCATGTGTATGTGTACAGTGCCACTGCTGACGTTCACAATGGCTACAGACGTGATGTGTACTGACATATACACAGCGTCCAGGTGAACAGTAGCACCGACGTCACATGTGGACCTATGCCAAGTGATATGGACACAGGTGCAGCCAGGTACACATGTCCACAGCAGGCTAACATCTACATGGTGCGTGTACAGTGTGATGGGGTGGCACACAGATATGATGTGACACCCACTGCTCAATGGTGTGAAGCCAACACATTGGCTGTGTCACTGCCACGATGCCTTTCACAGATTACTGTGCAGATGTCGTACTTGTCATAGCAATGTATTTCCAACAGTATGCCAGCACAGCAGTGTGAATGTGACCTGCCACCATCATTATGTCTTACAGATAATGCCACGCCCCGCTTCCGCCAGTCGACAGGAGGAGGAGGTGATCATCCCATACCTCCATACTAATCATGACATCTTATTCAGTCATGTGCCACAGCAGGCACAGGAATGACAGGAGATGTGGGAGAAGATGTGCAGGAGGGTGAACAGCCTGGGCGGATACAACCGCACTTATCAGCAGATCCGCAGGCACTGCACAGACCTGATCCGCATGCAAGACAGCGTGCCGCTGCAATGGCCAGACTATAACGCGGGACAGGTGGTGGGCCACCAACACAGCCCCACTCACAGCCACGGAGGAGCTCCTGGCCAGTCTGGGGACACCCACGGAACAACACGCAGAAACCCATGCCCATCGTGGGAGGTGGGTGTCTCCTAACTATGAGCTTGGAGCTGCATGGTAAGTCAGTGTTGCATGTTTGTATGATAAGTGACGTGGGGGTGGGTGTCATAGTACAACACATAATATAGCAATACATGCCAGGTATATGGCCACACAAGATGCATACTACAGTATGCTATGTTGTGTTAGCAGACATGTGCATAGCACATGCTAACTCACAGATGCATGATGTGACATGCACAGTGCTGACCGTGGCGATAGTAATGGATAATGTATACCTTTGTGTCATCCCTTTACAGGTACGCCTGGCGGTCGCAAAACACAAGGGTCTGTTGCAGGTAAGTCTGTTGCTAGTCAAAGGCATGATATGGTGTATTGATATTCCCCATGTGTCCAGGCATGACATGCACACCTGTGTGTGCCCCAGTCCCGGTATACAGGCTGGACCACCCCACACACACACCACCCCTGTACAGTAGATACAACCGTTAGCGTGAGTGGCATGACACCACAAGCTATTGGTGTGTTACATGCATTCAGCTATGCATACAATGCTGTAGGTGTTCCACAATGGCTGCATGTGTAGTATGCATCGGTATGCCTCTGCAGTATGCACACAGTACCACATAGTGAGCTGTGATCTTGCCAGAGCACAGGTGTTACTAATGTGAGCTATGCCCCTGCATCGGGTGTACATCGCCAGACATGGCACATGCCATGTCCCATGCACGTGATGTCTGGCTGCAACATTTTCACACCATGACATGACCTATGCACGACATAGCAGACATCCACACTGTCTGCATATCTGTAGGAATGTGACACCTTACACTAGTATGGTTGTATGTCACATGGGCCACCACAGGGCCGTACACCATGTCCACCACACACAATTGTCAATGACCCAGACAGACAAGGCCATGGTCGATACCTACAGGCATGTTGCCACACAGTACATCCACAGTGGGTAGTCACCGCTGCACCCTGTACACATATAGTGGGCTCATCACTGTAGTGGACCCCTGGACATCTGATGTAGTACACCAGTGACATGGAATGCCTCCACAGCTACTACAGGTGCCTCCAATGTCCACTATATACGTGCTGCTGAGCAGCTGAACTGACTTACAGACATGGCAATGTAACGCCCAGGTCACGATCGCACAGAAACATAACTGTGTCCTGCTACTGTGCAGTGGCACAGTGCCCGCGACTCCACACTGTACAGCTATGTACACAGCTCACACCAACCGCACCTGCACAGACATCCCTGTTACCCATACATTGTATCTGTAGACTGTACACATAACACTGCACCGTGACAGCCGCTGTGATGTGGTGCATGCGTGGGACACCATCGTCACATGTCCACATGATACCACACATGTTTGCGGTGTACATGACATAGTGTTGGCAGCCATGTGTACTGTCAACTCGCCCGTGGCCACACGGTGTATCACGGTGATGCATGCAAACTACCATGAATGTGTGTACTGCATGCCTACTAAAAGGCACCTGCCTGTTGTACTGTTCCCACCAGGGCAGTGTGCATACTGCCACTATGAATGTCTGGTCTACATTTACTGTTCTGTGGTGTGTGAATGCTGCATGCCACCTGCATTATCACATGCATGATGTGTGTGTGTGTGTGTGTGTGTGTGTGTGTGTGTGTGTGTGTGTGTGTGTGTGTGTGTGTGTGTGTGTGTGTGTGTGTGTGTGTGTGTCTGTATTGTAACCGATGGTATGTCTTTGTATTGACAGGTGCTGTAGGTGAGTTCCCCTCCTGCGGTCCATCTGATGCTAGTGTCCCGACAGATACTAGTGGTGATGACCATGTGCATGAGGCACAGGCAGGGTCATCACAGGCAGACACTGTGCCATTGGAGAACATCACACTTACGTCCCCTTCATCCCTGCACACGGTTCGCAAGCCGACACATACCCCAACACCGTTGCCCATAGATGACGGTCAGTCAGCATCTGTTGGCAACGAGCAGGAATGTGTGGTGGCTGCAGAAGGTGTGGGTACACACGATGTTGCCAGTGTAATGACTGGTGCAGTGCCATGCAGGCATGTGGCAGGTGCTGCTCGTGAGGGGAGCACCGCTAGACATAGACCTGCCGCACATGGTGCAGCAGCTGGTATAACCAGACGATGTTCCAGACTGTAATGGCGGCGCAGGCACGCCGAACGGCAGAACCAGGAAGGGCAGCGGCTGCAGAGGTCTGCCATCCACTCCTTGAATCACAACATCCAGGCATTGGCACATGCCCAACAGCATCTCGCCGATGTTCTGGATAGGAGATTGAGTGAGATGGCTGGTATCCTCGACCGAGGCATGGCCATCCTTGAGCGTGGCCTGTCAACACAGCCACACCAGGTAGGGGCGACGCATAGGGCACGCGGCGGGCCAGCAACACCACCTGGTGCAGGTCAGCGTGCAGCGTACACCTCCCATGCCCACTTAACACAGTGCTGGTAGCAGCAGCAGTGCAGCTGCTACTACACCAACCACACCAGGACAGAGCAGGCCACGGACGCGGGGCCCTGACGCCCCTGGCGTAAGCACGCTTCCAGCGGACATGTGACATCGGAGAGTGGACAGTCCGCACCTCCACCCGTCGTGCCGGCGACCCCAGGCAGGCATCGGTCACGCCACCGCAGGCGGACACAGTGAGCCGTAACACCTGCACTGTACAGTCTGGGGCTGCCAAGCATACCCCGCGTAGGCATCACAGATGACTGAACTGTGTACACACAAACCCACACACAGCAAACACGACTGTAGGGCTCCACCACACCCACATGCAATCTACACAGTCATGCCCAGTCAATGCACAGGCCCTTACACACACACATGATGTCATCCATTGGTACAGCCCATGCCTGTGGCACACATATCACCCTGTGCATATGATGAAGTCTCTGCCACATAACTGTGAGCTACACCATCAGTGCACGGTTATGCAAACATATTCTGATGCACAGGGTGGACAAGATAGTGAGAGGTGTATGTGATACCTGTGTCTGCATAGTACGTGATGTGTATGTTGTGGTGTGTGTGTATGGCTGGTGACAGGTGTGTATGTGATGTGGGTTGTGCACTGACATCATGCAGCAGACATACCATGCAGGACAGGTACATCATTCATTGATCTGTGTACACAGTATGCATGGTGGTTACATGTGTAGCACCATGTTGGTTCAGTTAACCCGTATGACAATGATGGTGTACTTGCATGTGCCTACTGGGAGCACTGTAATTAGTTCCCCACACGGTAGTCGTGGGTACCCACAGGCATGTCTGGCAACATCAGCATAGCACAGGTACCCAACCGCATGGACCCCTACATAGGTACATAAGCCATTACGTACATAACAGGGTATGTGCCCCACGACATGTGTGGACCTAGCATGACTGTGTGTGGCTGCTAACACCCCTCAGGATGGGGATGCCACATCCATCAGTCCCCAGTCCCTCGTCCAGCACTGACACACAGATGATGCCTGGCGATAACTATATTCACACATCCACACGCCATTATTACTCCTGGACGAAGGCAGTCAGGGCCGCTCCTTCAAATGGGCTGGCACTCCTCGGTTGTAGCGGGTCTCCGTCCGCTGACCCTGTTCCCCAGCACGCCCCACTTATCTTTGTGGTGATGTGTCTGACAGTCGCGTCTGTGCCCGTGTTTGCCTGGAGCCTAGGAAGTGGAATATGCCCATGTCACCCAGGTCAGACATGGCCATGTATGCCAGGCACAGATCACCACAGAGCAGATGTGCTGGGAATGTTTACAGCCGGAGTCCCCTTGGTCGTGGAGCTTGTGACACATGTCCTAGCACCGTCATCCCCGCCTTGTGTAACGTTTGCGGTCCTTCCAAGTGCTGCAGGCGTCAGGTTAGCTACAGGCCAGATGTGCCATTGTACGCAGTCATTGCTCTGGTGTGTGATGTGTACAGGGGTACAATGAACACCCCTGATGTGGATGCGATTCCTTCCAGAGCAGGAGGCCACAGTGGAATGTCTTCACACCCACATTGCCATTGTGTGTGTTGACAGAGGTTACCGACAGTTGTGGTAGCCATTTCCATGAACATGTCCACCATCTTGAATGGCTTACCACCTACATGTGACATTGGGCCGAACATGTCCTTCACATTGGGTAGGTCTGCACCTTCTCTGGCATGTAGTAGCAGGCCATGGCTCTGGCACCAGTTATCCATGTCTATGACGCCCTAGGTGGATGTCCGTGTCACATGGGGTGTTGGGTATGGTGGCCGGTGTGTAGTCATCTGCATACCTTGTCTGCCACAATCCCCCTATGATTGCATGCACATTGGAAGGTCGAATGTCAGATGGCAGGGGCCCAGGACTGAGCCCTGTGGGCCTCCACTGGAGACCAGATATGAGTGTGACAAGGCACCAGGAACACCAACCCTGTGTGGTGTGACCTCCAACCTTTCTGAGAAGCATCGTCCCCACATGTATGCTGGCGAGCCTTTCCATGAGTCCCATGTGGAGTGTGCTCTGAACGCTCCCACCAGGTCATGGTACTGTGTGCAAACCCAGATCCCCATCAATGGCCTTGGTGACCACTCCAGACAGGATGAGCAGGTTCGGGAGGCAGGATCTGCCCTTGACTATGTTGTTGTGGGTATGTTCCGGTATTGGCTGTACACCGCTGTCTGTATCCATGGGCACCTGTATGGACCTCCCCACAGCTTTGCAGACAAGGCTTGTCAAGCTGATAGGGTGTGGCTGTCTACAGTCCATAAGAGCACTACCCTGGCATAGTGGGACCACAGATGCCATATGCCATCCATCGGGGACATAGCCCATAGTAAGGCTAACATGACACAGTGGCCGCATTTGTGGGCCGAGGGCCTCAATGAGGATGGGTAGCACACAGCCAGGGACACCATCGGTGCCCATTGGTGCTGTGTCAACCGCCATAGAGATATGGGATCACTCCAGGCCATATGAGATGTTTTGGAGGCTACACTCTGGTGGGATGGATATGTCCCCTCTGGGGTGGATGTATGCATGGAACATGTCCGCTGGTTTGCAGACAATGTCTGTGGGTGCAGTGACCATTGTACCATTCTGAACCATTTCCGGCCAAGTCTGTGTGCCCCCAACCATGTCCTTACCACAGTTAGGGAAGGCCCTATGGTTGTCTCATGTGCCCTCTGCAGTACCACTCCCACAAGCGGCCGTGGATGATTGTATGTGTGGCCGTATGGTGACGCCGGTATGAATGGGAGATGGTTTCCCTGGTACTGACATTGCTCTGTCATGTATTAGCTCCAACAGTTGATGTACAGCTTGTCAGTGGCTGGGGTCCACCACACCATGTGCCTACCTGTGGTGGACAAGGTCCTGATGTTATCATGTTTGCCTGTTGCAGATATGCATGTGGGTGCTCAGAGAAGGCATTCGTTAGGCAGTTGGCAGTCTGGCCTGTGTTCAACACTGGCATGGAGGACTTGTAGGGTACCACACCGGTCGTATGATGTGTGTGGTTTGTTGTGGAGGTCATCACTTAGGTCCCCATGCCGGTGTTGGGTGCAGGATGTGGATGACCAGTGGATCCACTATATGGTCTGGCATCACCATTGAGGGCTGTACATCCTGTGTGGGACATATCCTCACCATGTGTGATGGGCAGAGCTGTCAGACATCCCCCCTAGTGTGTATGGTGCATGGCTGTTTAACAGTGGCCAGGTGTGAGAACACCTGGGACCGGTGGTGTAGTGTGTTGTGCCATGGGTAATGTTCCCAGTCTATGTATGGGTGGTTCATGTCACCCAATACGGTGCTGTTGTGAGAGCATGCACACTCACCAGTGTCCTCAGGACGTCTGTGCAGGTATCCTGTGTTTGGGAGGGTTGTCTGTAGCATGCAACAAACTGTAGGCAAGTCCTACACATGGTTAATTGCACCTAGATATTCCCCGCTGCAACGGCCATGTCTGTGGCATGGCCGGTTGTTGTGTGGCTGGACACACACGACGGTCCACATTCCACCACCCATGCCGCCACCATGTTTATGCATGTCTGCCCTGTGCCGAGTGTAAGTGTCTGAGCATGCCCAGTAGGCAGCTGTGTAGATAGACACACAGCACAGTGCACACCGCTCCCGACTGCAGTTATACCCTGGGTGCATGCCTGTATCCCTTCACAATGGCCACGCCTGTGGCATGGCCAGGTTGTTGTTGTGGCTGGACACACACGACGGTCCACATTCCGCCACCCATGCCGTCGCACCATGTGTATGCATGTCTGCTCTGTGCCGAGTCTAAGTGTCTGAGCATGCCCAGTAGGCAGTGATGTACTGATCAGTAGTTACTTGGTATTCCCGACTGCAGCACTAACGTGTTACTGTACGGCGACCTTGGGATGGTAACAGGCTGCGTGACTGCGCACTCTGACATAATTCCCGATCGGGCGTATTGCCTCTGTAAATGATACCACCCACATAGGGGTATGCCTCCTGACAGTGCTCTGCTCAGTAAACTCGGTAGCGCGTTCTGTAAATGCTTCATACTGTAGTGTGTTCATGTAGATAGGCGTAGGCTCATCTCCCGTCCCTTCCGTGTGTGTGTGTGTGTGTGTGTGTGTGTGTGTGTGTGTGTGTGTGTTTCCAGCTGCCTCTGCGAATGAACATGCTTTTAGACGCTTCGCAACACATACCTTGGCTATTGCCAACTATTGTCTTCCGGGTGATGTCACCAGCCTAGAAGTATGCCTCTGACAGCCTGCTCAGTAAACTCGGTAGCGCGTTCTGTAAATGCTTCATACTGCAGTGAGTTCATGTAGATAGGCGAGGTTCGCCTCCGTCCCTTCCGTGTGTGTGTGTGTGTGTGTGTGTGTGTGTGTGTGTGTGTTTCCAGCTGCCTCTGCGAATGAACATGCTTTTAGACGCTTCGCAACACATACCTTGGCTATTGCCAACTATTGTCTTACGGGTGATGTCACCAGCCTAGAAGTATGCCTCTGACAGTGCTGTGCTCAGTAAACTCGGTAGCGCATTCTGTAAATGCTTCATGCTGTAGTGAGTTCATGTAGATAGGCGAGGTTCGCCTCCGTCCCTTCCGTGTGTGTGTGTGTGTGTTTCCAGCTGCCTCTGCGAATGAACATGCTTTTAGACGCTTCGCAACACATACCTTGGCTATTGCCAGCTATTGTCTTGTGGGTGATGTCAGCAGCCTACAAGTATGCCTCTGACAGCACTCTGCTCAGTAAACTCGGTAGCGCGTTCTGTAAATGCTTCATACTGTAGTGAGTTCATGTAGATAGGCATAGGTTCGTCTCCCGTCCCTTCCGTGTGTGTGTGTGTTTCTAGCTGCCTCTGCAAATGAACATGCTTTTAGATGCTTCGCAACACATACCACATACCTTGGCTATTGCCAACTATTGTCTTGCGGGTGATGTCACCAGCCTAGAAGTATGCCTCTGACAGCGCTGTGCTCAGTAAACTCGGTAGCGTGTTCTGTAAATGCTTCATGCTGTAGTGAGTTCATGTAGATAGGCGTAGGTTCGTCTCCCGTCCCTTCCGTGTGTGTGTGTGTTTCCAGCTGCCTCTGCGAATGAACATGCTTTTAGACGCTTCGCAACACATACCTTGGCTATTGCCAACTATTGTCTTGCGGGTGATGTCACCAGCCTAGAAGTATGCCTCTGACAGCGCTGTGCTCAGTAAACTCAGTAGCGCGTTCTGTAAATGCTTCATGCTGTAGTGAGTTCATGTAGATAGGCGTAGGTTCGTCTCCCGTCCCTTCCGTGTGTGTGTGTGTGTGTTTCCAGCTGCCTCTGCGAATGAACATGCTTTTAGATGCTTCGCAACACATACCTTGGCTATTGCCAACTATTGTCTTGCGGGTGATGTCACCAGCCTAGAAGTATGCCTCTGACAGCACTGTGCTCAGTAAACTTGGTAGCGCATTCTGTAAATGCTTTATGCTGTAGTGAGTTCATGTAGATAGGCATAGGTTCGGCTCCCGTCCCTTCCGTGTGTGTGTGTGTGTGTGTTTCCAGCTGCCTCTGCAAATGAACATGCTTTTAGACGCTTCTCAACACATACCTTGGCTATTGCCAACTATTGTCTTGCGGGTGATGTCACCAGCCTAGAAGTATGCCTCTGACAGCGCTGTGCTCAGTAAACTCGGTAGCGCGTTCTGTAAATGCTTCATGCTGTAGTGAATTCATGTAGATAGGCGTAGGTTCGTCTCCCGTCCCTTCCGTGTGTGTGTGTGCCTCTGCGAATGAACATGCTTTTAGACGCTTCGCAACACATACCTTGGCTATTGCCAGCTATTGTCTTGCGGGTGATGTCAGCAGCCTACAAGTATGCCTCTGACAGCGCTCCGCTCAGTAAACTCGGTAGCGCGTTCTGTAAATGCTTCATGCTGTAGTGAGTATCATGTAGATAGGCGTAGGTTCGTCTCCCGGCCCTTCCGTGTGTGTGTTTCCAGCTGCCTCTGCGGATGAACATGCTTTTAGATGCTTCAAAACACATACCTTGCCTACCAGCAGCCATTCCTGTACGGTTGTTGCCACCCACCTGTACATGTGCCTCTGCTGGTGCTGTACTCGGTGGTCCACGTAGCGCATACCATACCTGTGTTGTACATTTGTGCGGTTGAGTATGTGGGTGTGTGGTCAATCATCATGCATGCCACATGTGTGTGTGTGTCCAGGCTCCCAGCTGCATGGGTTCATACGGTATGGCTCTGAGTTTTACGCGGAACACCCATAACCTGACGCCATCCTTGTGTTTGTGGATGGCGGGACCCAGCTCGTGTACTTCTTGTGTCCTTGTTCTGGTCGGCGACCTCCGTAGCGTGTTCTCCACGTGCACCCTACTATGGTGTTGTGGGGTGCAGCTGTGTACATTACACTCACGGGCCTGCCGGATGTGTCCGTCTGTATCTCTTTCTTTGTATATCTATGTACCTATGTTGTGGACGTACCGCTACTCTACCATGGACAGCTGTCTTCCCCATGTATCGCATATTGTCACGGCTGACACATATAACTGTGGTACGTTGCATATTCACACATTGTCCATGCACCGTCCGTATTCCAGAACACCTCATAGACATCTGCTGGATTACGTGGCAGACAGCTATCCTTGCTGTCCTGACACTGTACCCATAGACGACATACACCTTGTGTGTAGTTGCCTCTCTATGGTGTGTGTATGTCTAACTGTGCTGTATGCATGGCCGTGTGTGTGTCCCGCTATAGCCATGTGTGCAGCTGTTGCCACTATGGGTATCCTTGTGGACCGCTGTTACATGGGCACGTCTGAACATACCTGCAGACTGTACTACCCCTCCGACGGCAGCGGCCTTAGATCGTCTGCTGCCCTAGGCTCTGGGGCTACATGGCGCACGCCAACACAACACATGGTGCACCCATCTTGGTATACCTACGTGACATGCCTACTAGACAGGTGGCCCTACTAGAGCGGCGCCCTGGGCAGCCGCAGGATTGGCGTATGCCTACGGCCGGCTTTGGGCACATCACAAGGCAAACGTCTACATTCGGTGTTTTACGACGTCTAGATTATAACACCACAGGAGGGACTTCCTCAGCTATGCTGAAGAATGCGGATGTGGATAGATTAGTAGGTGGAGGGTTGGCCACACACCAGGGCTGACCGATGGATAACTGCTGAGGCATCTTTTGAGAGGCAGGTGGAGCAAACACCCGTAACGGGAATGTAGTGTAGATACAGATGTAGGGTTAACATACATTTGTCCACTCTGTCATTTCTGTACCGTTGTATTACAGTGATATGCTATGCATATCTTCCATAGACATTGTTAGGTCTTCGGTTTTTGAGGATTCGACATAGTACAATATCATACTACGGAAATACGGAAAAACTGCAAAACCGTGAAAAACAAACCAGCAACCTGCGGCAAGAATAGTCCCGAGTTAACAAGTCTTCTTAACGTTTAAACAGTTTATTAAAACATGCAACGTTTTCGTTGCTTTCACAACTTCTTCGGAAAAAAGCAAATTCTTAAACTGTTCACAATCAACAATGTGAGATTTACGAACTCGTTAAGGCTCACATTGTTGATTGTGAACGTCTTTAGAATTTGCTTTTTTCTGCAGAAGTTGTGGAAACAACGAAAACGTTGCATGTTTTAATAAACTGTTTAAATGTTAAGAAGACTTGTGTTGTGTCGACCTACGGGGACTATTCTTGGCGCAGGTTGCTGGTTTGTTTGTTTCTCATAGTACAATATCATGTAATACGTGTGTTCATAGGATGCTTTCTGAGATGTTGACGTGTGTGTTTCGTTAGCAGTGCGTCTGTGCTTTCTATGCTGTGGCTACATGTTCATTGTTCACATAGAAAGTGACAAATGGAAGTGCAAGGGTGGATATTTAAAGCCTGGATGCTTCCATGTTATGTGTAAGTCTCACGGGGCCTATGGGTGATAGCGCATACATGTCTATGAAGAACCTTTGGATACCATATGCGACCTGTCGTGGACGAAATGTTTAAGTTGACTGTTCCATCTACCTATGTGTGACATGGTTTGTGGCCATAGGGTGCCAGCAAGTCTTTCCTGTTCATTGGGTGTTTGCCATGGTCAATTGACATCAATCCTATTAATTCACTGAAGGATGTCTTTCATTGGTGGGAACGCCATAGTTTGACCATCGTATGTCTTTCCCAGCCGACGCTGATATTGTGCCATTGGTATGTTTACACAGGTCACCCATCTGTTCCACTGTATGGAAGCGTGTGATCCCCATTTATGTGCTGGCAGATTGAGTGCTGTGTACGCCGGTATCTGCCCAGCGGTCTGGCTTTGTATGGGGAGTGTCTACTGTAGTCCCTATCTGTATTTCCTGGGTTATGCCTTGCAACAACTGTGGCATTCCCCCAGGTTTGCAGCTATGGGTGCCATCTTGGCCGTACGTTTGTCCATCCATGGGAACTGCCTACTGGACACTAGTATAGGGCTGTACACATTTCACAGCTGCATTCTGCATTTGCGGTGGATGATCGGCATTATTAGTGCGGAGTAACGCATATGCCATGGCCACGTCCCGCACATGGGGCGGGACAACGAATCATCTGCCAATCCACACCGAGACCCATTTTTGCATACCCACGATCCCATGTCTGCAACCCTCGACAGTACCCATTGCACACCCTTCATGTGTGCGGAAATGGGATGTGAACGCATGTGTATGGACGCAGCAACCTGGGGAGTCCTATTCATATGTCCTGCATTTCATGGACGGTTGTCATCACCCTTGAAGACGCTTGTGGTGCATATATCTACCTGTGCCGTACTCACGGCTGTCACCTCTTCTGGGTCACATGATCGCAGCCTGTTGCCAACACTTAAGTAGAAATTTTTGGGTCCTGCAATGGACACCGATGTGCATATGTAAAATGTAGAACATGTTAGACTGTGTCCATTCGGCCAGTGGGTTTGACTGCCACCGTATGTTCCCCAGTCCCGGATGTCTGTTTGCCTACCCATATTATGTAGTGCTACGGAACCCGTGTCCTTCCACAATTAACCCATATGGTGTTACTGTAGTACTGCAGGTTTGCAACTGCTTTAAGTAATCCTCAGAGGTACCATTGTGAACTATCCGCCACTGTATTGTCATTATCACACAGCCGGTACAGGTAGAACCTATTTATTCATGGAAGGATGTTATTTATGTGTGGGAATGCCATAGTTTAACCATAGTATGACCTTCCTAGTTGACGTTGTTGGTGTGCCATTAATATGTGTTCCACAGGTCGCCTGTATGTTCCGCGGAGTGGAAGCGGGTGATCCCCACATACTTGCTAGCACCTTGGCTGCTGTGTACGCCGGGATTCGCACGGCAGGATAGATGTCTATGGGGTGTGTCTACTGTTGTTTCCATCTGTATTTCCTGTGTTATGCCTTACTACGGCTGTGTGATTCCACCAGGTTTGCTATTATGGGTGCCATCTTGTCCGTACGTTTGTCCATCCTTGGGAAATGCCTACACTGGTGTAGGGCTGTACCCATTTCACAGCTGCATGTAGCATTCTCCGGTGGATGATTGTCAGTATTGGTGGGTGGTAAGGCATGTTCTGTACCCACATCCCTCCCACGGGGCGGGACAATGGATCATCTGCCAATCATCTCCAACACCCATTTCTGCATACCCACTATCCCATGGCTGCAACCCTCGACAGTACCCATAGCAAATCCTCCATGTGTGCTGGAATGGGATGTGGACGCACATCTGTGGACTCGACAATCTGTGGATTCCTGTGCATATGTCCTGCATTTCATGGACAGTTGTCATCAACCTTGAACACGCTGGCGGGGCATATATGTAGCTTTGCCATAGTCACGGCTGTAGTTCATCTTGGTCTTCCGCTCGCACCCAGTTGGCGTTGCAAAAGGACAAATTTTTGGGTCCTACAATGGACGCAAATGTGCATATGTAAAATGTAGAACATGTTGGACTGTGTCCATCTGGCCAGTGGTTGTGACCGCTGCTGTATGTTCCCCAATCGCGGATGTGTGTTTGACTACACATATTATGTTGTGCTACGAAACCCATGTTCTACTACGATTAACCCAAATGGTATTGATGTAATGCTGCAGGTTGGCAACTGCTTTAAGTAATCCTCAGAAGGCCCAGTAGGGCATATACGCCACTGTATTGTCAATATAAAACAGCCAGAACATGCATACCCTATTTATTCATTGAAGGATGTTCGTTATATGCGGGAACGCTAGTGTTGAAACATCGTATGACCTTCCTAGTTGAGGTTGTTAGTGTGCCATTAGTATGTGTTCCACAGGTCGCCCATTTGTTCCGCATTATGGAAGCGAGTGATCCTCATGTTGTTGCTGGCAGATCGAGTGCTGTGTACACCGGTATTCGCACGGCGGTCTGACTTTGTATGGGGAGTGTCTACTGTAGTCCCTATCTGTATTTCCTGTGTTATGCCTTACCGCAGCTGTGTAATTCCACCAGGTTTCCAGTTATAGGTGCCATCTTGGTCGTACACTTGTCCATCCATGGGAATTGCCTACTGGACACTGATATAGGGCTGAACACATTTCACACCTGCTTTTAGCATTACCCAGTGGATGCTTTGCATCCTTAGTGGGGACTAAGGCACGTGCTATACCCACAGCCCTCCCACGGGGCAGGACAACGGATTATCTGCCAAACAACACCGAGCCCCATTTTTGCATACCCAGGATCCCATGGCTGCAACCCCCCACGGTACCCATTACACATCCTTCATGTGTGCGGGACTGGGATGTGGACGCACGTCTATGGACACGACAATCTGGGGATTTCTGTTCATATGTCCTGCATTTCATGGACAGTTATCATCAACCTTAAACACGCTGGTGGTGCATATGTCTAGCTGTGCCGTAGTCACGGCTGTCACTCTGTCTGAGTCGATCACAGCTGGTCAACGGTGCAAATGGAACAATTTTTGGAGTCCTACAATGGACACCGATGTGCATATGTAAAGTGTAGAACGTGTTGGACTGTCACCATCTGGCCAGTGGTTTTGACTGCCACTGTATGTTCCCCAATCGCGGATGTCTGCTTGACTACCCATATTATGTATTACTTGGCCTATCTATATCCACGTGCCAGTAAGCGGAAATACAGCAAACCTTGCGTCCTGCCCATCTTCATAAAGGACATTATTGAACATATATCGGCCAAAACAGACAATGACAAAAACGATACACTCCACAGTCAAAAGATACTGAGCTCTTTCACCTACTAACATGGGGCATCGTCGGAGTACGAAATACATTACATAGTCGTCCCTTATACACTTCCTTCAGAGTCAGTTTAAAGTCAATTAATCAATAAACCTGCTCATAGTTAAGTGGACAGTGCTCCAAGTCTTGATGATAACGTGACATATACAAATCAGTGTTGCATACATTACTTAATGGAAACAATAATACGACAACAATGTGTTAATATAAATACAATATTGGTCAATACAATCAGTATATTGAAACATAGTTGATAATTGTTGTGAGTAAACCTTAGAATGTAGTGTGTTGATCCGGATATTTTATATCAATGTGTATAATTGTAGCATTACGATTCCAAAGCATGGAATCAATAAGTACAATTTAAGCATATATTTTACAATTATGAATGTAAATGAGTGGAGGACACATCCTTAACCTTCCCTGCTTCGAGTGGATCACACACACACACGCACACTCGCATTTCCTAATTGTGGGTTACGCGCAGGTGCACATGCATATCTGTATTCTGTTTATATATGTTTACTGGGTCTGTGTGGTTACGTGGTGTGTGTTAGTTGTGACTATTCCGGTAACATATCTCTGATCCGGTTGACGGACGTGTGCAGAATGCACTTACAACTTTATACATGTAACAGTCTTTGCAGCATGGACGCATTACGTACACGTTCACATCTATATGTTCTATAGTCGTAATTCAAACGTGACTGCATTCACGTTTGCCGGTTACTGTGACCACTACACGTTAGCTGTTCGGTGTCATTAATATGCATACCCATGGTACTTAGCTACATTTACATATCCCCCCCCCCGCACTCACACACGTCACAGGCATCCATTCTCCTGCTGGGAAAGGTGCGGTACTGCATGTTAAACATTCCTTATTCCCTCTCGCTCATGGCCCAGGATGCATATGTCGTGACCGCAGGGATGTTCAGATCACACGTGCATATATACCCTACGCATACAGGCCTTCGATTGTCAGGGTGTTCCTGTGGTGCTTTGGGTTTGGTCTTGTCCGCCCAGTGTACGGAACTGCCCTGACCGTGGTCTGAATGTTAGATGAGTCACATGGGCACGTTTTGTCCGTGTCTATGATACCATGTCACCCCCAATTATTCATAACCGCAGCGCTGATTGGCCGGTGTACCCATTGTAGATCTTGTTATACTAATTGCACACGGTCTGGTCGAACGGACCTATTTCCATTACTAACCCTCAGTATGTATGACCTGTGTCGCAATATTACATGGGTTTACCATTGCGTGACGGCTTTCACTGAGCCACAGACATGTCCGTTGCTTGGTTTGGGCCGGTTCCGCTCTGCTACACACATTTAACATGGCGGAACAGGTTGAACAGATCAGCCACGGGGACATCGGGCTCTCCGTCGCTGTTTAGTATTGAATCGCTATGTTGAGTTTGTTTCACAAAGCGAGACAGTGTCAACATTGGTAACGGACATCTCGCGCAGTACGTCCGCACCGCCGCGGGTGCTGTATGTCTGCGTTTGGGCGGCGGACAGGCATTATGCTGTGCCATTATGTCTGGGAATATATGGTTTCTTGCCATAGATGATATGGCATACTAGCAATGACCCGCGTCTGGGTGTGGGTACTGCTGTATTACCCACGGGAAGAGTGGCCTTAGGTTAAGTGGTGCCCTAGGCAGAAGGACTCCATGTTGCCACCGCCACATCACCCGCTACCCCCCTCCTGGTCTACCTACACCAAATAAAGTCTGGAAAGGTGCCCCGAGTAGAGCAACGCCCTAGACGGCTGTCTACTTGGCCTATGCCTAAGGCCGGCTATGTGTGTGGTCCCTCGGGCATCGGACTCGGGAACGCGCCACGTCTGCCGTGGGTATGTCCAGCATTACCCACATCCGGCCGTGGTTTATTGCTATGATGTTCCATGTGTACAGTGGTGCCGGTTACCATACATATGCCTTTCACAAAAGCCGATTTCACACTTCTGAACACTACTGTGGTCTCCTTTAAGGCCCCTGAGCCAGTGGTGAACATTACTCAAACCGCTGAATCACGTACATATGCCTTCCACCAGCACCTACAGGACTGAATGGATCAGGCAATCCCATACAAAACTGTGACTCTTTGTACCAAAGACAAGCATCTAGTCTGGTGGACCCCAGCCATGAACAAGCTCTACAACGACAGGAGGTAGCTACTACAAGTTAAAGCGGAATACTTGTAAGGTAACACACCCTTGCTCATTATATGTGAAGAACTACAAGCTGTCATGAAATCATCCAGGGGAAATTCTACAGAGGAATTAACAAGGACTCAACAGACAATCATAAGGCCTTCTTTAGCTATGTTGGACACCTGGGAGGACACTCCCAGATATGCTCAGACTGGGTTCAGAATGATGTGAAGATGACTGAACCTACACACATTACCAACATACTGGCTGACAGGTTCAGTGCTAACATTTCCCCCCCTCCCCCCCCACATGGAGAGATATCTATACCAGAGAATTGTAGATCCTGGAACATCTGTAATGCACAGGTGGGAAATGCTGTCTCCAAGGCAGTAAACACAGCATCCATGGGACCAGATGGTGTCCCAGCTGTGTACTCCATGAACTCTATGGGGAATTAAACCCACACTTAGGACAGCTGTTTAATCTTAGCCTCACCTCAGGATACGCATCAAGTAGTAGCACAAGGCGACTGTAGTCACACTTCACAAGGATGGTGCCTCCACTGACCCTGGTTATTACCATCCCATTAGCTTGACAAGCCTTATCTGCAAAGCCATGGAGAAGGATCATAATGGAACTCATAGATAAAGACATAGGGGACTTGCATACTTTGGATCCAACCCAGTTTGGCTTGGTCAAAGTCAGATCATGCCTTTTACAAGTGTTTGACTTTGTAGGATCAGTCACCAAGGCCATTGATGAGGGTAAAGCAGTCCATACAGCCTACCTCAACCTGGCAAAGGCCTTTGACACAATACCCCCCTCGGGTATCATTGATAAACCCATCATCTTGAACGTAAATCCATACATCGCCATATGGGTTGCAAACTGGCTAAGTCACGGAACCCACACGGTCATAGTTGCTGGCGCCATGTCATACTCACAGCCAGTCTCAGGTGGTGTCCCATGGGGCTCAGTCCTGGGTCCACTATTTTTCAGCATCTACATTTCCAAAGTACAAGCAAACACAGGGGGGTTATGGCTGACAATGTTTGCAGATGACTGCAAACTGGGTGCCATAGTCGGACACACATCTGACACAGATATCCTTCAGGAGGGCCTCACAGATGTGGATAAGTGGTGCCAGAGACATGGCCTACAGCTAAATGCCAGGAAATGCATAGTCATACCCTTCGGGAAGAACAAGGTTACCCCTAGCTACCATATAGGTGGCAATCCACTGAGCACAGAGGGAGTTACCAGGGATCTGGGGACCCGGGTTGTTGTTAACCGTTCATTCGACACACACGTTGCTAACATAGTTAGGTAGACCTTCAACATTGCCCACATCATCATGAAGGGATTCACATCTAGATCAAGGGAGGTCATTGTCCCCTTGTACTCAACACTCATTAGACCTATGATTGGGTACAATGCCCCGTTCAGAATGTATCTGACCCGACACCTGCAGCAGCTGGACAGGCCCCAACAGTTCATCGACAAACAGATGCAGGGTCTCAGGAATATGTGTTATGCTGACCGACTGAAAGAATTCCAGCTGTATACAGTCGCATACCACTTGCCCAGAGGTGACCTGTGCCTGGCACACAAGGCCATGTTGAACCCAGATCTGATGACTATGCTTCACCTAAAGAATTTAGATCCCTCAGAACCACAAGGGTAGGTGACGTACACCTTCACACTGTCATTAATAGAACGTGCTGGTGGGACAGATTCATCACCCAGACACTCACTATGCTGTGGAACAACATCCCAGTACATGTGAGGCCAAGCACCTCGCTGGCCTTGTGTTAGTATTTTGACAAGGATGTCTGAATTGATTTATTTAACTAACCTTCTAAATGAATATTTACTTTACCACATTGTGAATCTTTACATTTCGTTGGTCTATTTTACATTAGTCATACTCATACGGTTTATCTCTATATATTATGGTTCATTTATATTACTAGGTGTCTGTAGTTCTTTAATATATTGGCACAATCCGTAGAACATATATATGTAGCTTAAACAGTCAGACATTTGGAAAACATTATGTTGGTTCTTCTTTCATATATATACATATATTTCTATTTTTCTATGAAGAATGTACCTTCAAGCAATGTCTGATGTACTCACTGTGTGGAATCTGTAACCCAAGTAAAGTTTGTTTGCTTGTTTGCCTTTAAGGCATTTAATTAATACTTAGCACATCTAATTTAATGACCAATTAAGGGTTTTAAATGTAGTAGGTTGGACTGCATTGTATGTATTCTGAATAAGTCTGCTTATGAAGCAGACGAAAAGAGCTTCAATAAATTATGGTGACTGCATTTAATTCCTGGTGGGCTCTGAGTGGTCGCTGACGGTGTCTACAGTACCTCATCTTTGCTTTGGACTTCTTCAGCTGGTTGTCTGTGTTTTTTGTAAGGGGAATGTCAAGTGTAGTCCCTATGTGTATTACCTGTGTAATGCCTTACTGCGGCAGTGTAATTCCACCGGGTTTGCAGTTATGGGTGCCATCTTGGTCATACGCTTGTCCATCCATGTGAATTGCCTATTGGACACTGGTATAGGGCTGTACACATTTCACACCAGCATTTAGCATTCTACGGTGGATGCTTTGCATTAGTAGTGGTGAGTAAGGCAGGTACTATGCACACATCCCTCCCATGGGGCAGGACAACGGATTATCTGCCAGACAACACAAAGCCCCATTTCTGCATACCCAAGATCCCATGGCTGCAACCCTCGACAGTACCCATTACACATCCTTCATGCGTGCGGGACTGGGATGTGGACGCACATGTATGGACACGTCGATCTGGGTATTTCTGTTCATATGTCCTGCGTTTCATGAACACTTGTCATCAACCTTAAACACGCTGGTGGTGCATATGTCTAACTGTGCCATAGCCACGGCTATAGCATCGTCTGTTGTTCGGAAATGTCTGGAGTGAGTTATGTGAAAAGGTATTTTAGGGTCCTTCAATGGACACCAATGTGCATATGTAAAGTTAGATGTTGCTGGACTGTGTCCAACTGGCCAGTGCCTTTGACTGCTGCTGTATGTTCCCCAATCGCGGATGTCTGTTTGACTACCCATTCTTCGTGGTGCTACGTAACCAGGTGATTTACAGCTGTGAACAGATGGTGTACATCCACAGATGCAGGTTAGCAACTGCTTCAAATAAAACTCAGACGTCCCAATAGGACATATCCGTCACTGTAATTTCAACATAACACCACCGGAACATGTAGATCCCCTATGTCTTCATTGAAGCATGATTTCTTCATAGGTGGGAACGCCATTGTTTACATATCCCAGTTGACGTTGTTGGTGTGCCATTACTTTGTGTTGCACAGGTCGCCCATCTGTTCCACAGTTTGGTAGCGAGTGCTCCCCCATTGTGTTGCTGGCAGATTGAGTGCTGTGTACGCCGGTGTTTGCATGGCGGTCCAACTTTGTATGGGGAATGTCAACCGTAGTCCCTATGTATATTTGCTGTGTTATGCCTTACCGCGGCTGTGTAGTTCCACCGGGTTTACAGTTGTGGGTGCCATCTTGGTCGTACGCTTGTCCATCCATGAGAATTGCCTACTGGACACTAGTATAGGCCTGTACACATTTCACACCTGCATTTAGCATTCTCCGGTAGATGGTTTGCATTATTAGCGGAGAGTAAGGCAGGTGCTACGCACACATCCCTCCCACGGGGCGGGACAAAGGATTGCCTGCGAAACAACACCGAGGCCAGATTCTACATACCCAGACTCCCTTGACTGCAACAGTCGACAGTACCCATTACACATCCTTCATGTGTGCGGGACTGTGATGTGGACGCAGTTCTATGGACCCGGTACCCTGGGTATTTCTGTGCATATGTGCTGCATTTCGTGGACAGCTATCATCAACATTGAACACGCTGCGGTGCATATGTGTACCTGTGACATGGTGACGACAATGAGTTCACGTGGGTAATGCAGGAAGCTAGCAGGCATTCAATGAATGGAACTTTTGGGTCCTACAATGGACACCAATGTGCATATGTCAGGTTAGATGTTGCTGGACTGTGTCCACCTGGCCAGTGCTTTTCACTGCTGGTGTATGTTCCCCAATCGCGGATGTCTGTTTGACTACCCATTCTACATGGTGCTACGTAACCAGGTGAGTTAGTACTGTGAACAAATGTCATACATCCAAAGATGCTGGTTAGCAACTGCTTCATATAAACCTCAGACATCCCAATGGGACATATCCGTCACTGTATTTTCAACATAACACCACCGGAACATGTTGATCACCTATGTATTCATTTAACCATGTTGTCTTCATAGGTGGGAATGCCATAGTTTACATATCCTACTTGACGTTGTGGGTGTGCCATTAGTATGTGTTCCACAGGTCGCACATCTGTTCCGCTGTATGGTAGCGGGTGCTCCTCATTCTGTTGCTGGCAGATTGAGTGCTGTGTACGCCGGTGTTGGCACGGCGGTCCGACTTTGTATGTGGAATGTCAACTGTAGTCCCTATGTGTATTTCCTGTGTTATGCTTTACCGCGGCTGTGTAATTTCCCCGGGTTTGCAGTTGTGGGTGCCATCTTGGCCATACGGTTGTCCATCCATGACAATTGCCTACTGGACACTAGTATAGGGCTGTACACATTTCGCACCTGCATTTAGCATTCTCCGGTGGATGGTTTGCATTATTAGCGGAGAGTAAGGCAGGTGCCACGCACACATCCCTCCTACGGGGCGGGACAAAGGATTGCCTGCGAAACAACACCGAGCCCAGAGTCTACATACCCAGAATCCCTTGACTGCAACAATCGACAGTACCCATTACACATCCTTCATGTGTGCGGGACTGTGATGTGGACGCAGTTCTATGGACCCGGTACCCTGGGTATTTCTGTGCATCTGTGCTGCATTTCATGGACAGCTATCATCAACATTAAACATGCTTGCGGTGCATATGTGTACCTGTGATGACAATGAGTTCACGTAGGCGTTGAAATAAGGCATCATTCTTGTCTTTAGACAATTTTTGGGTCCTACAATGGACACCACTGTGCATATGTAAAGTGTAGAGCTTGTCGGACTGTGTCCTTGTGAGCAGTGGGTTTCACTGATGCTGTGTGTTCAACAATCGCGGATGTCTGCTTGACTACCCATACTGTGTAGTGGTACAGGAACCATGTTTTCCGACACCAGAACCCAATGGTGTACATCCAATGTTGCAGGTTAACAACCACTTTAATACCCAGAGGTCACGATTGGGAGGTATTGCCACTTTATTATCGGAACAACACCTCCAGACTGTGTAAATCACGGGAACTTTAGGCCAGTCTTACATGCCATTTGCAATTGTAATTAGCAGACACGTGTCAATACATGTATGATAAGACATATTGTCATGCAGAAGTTAATCTATGTTATTTGGACATTGGCTTCTGCTATTGGCATCCGTTGCTGTGAGTGTTGCCAGTTATCATACACATTGCTTGCTCAGAGGCAGACTACACAATTCTGCACACTACTGTGGTCTCCTTTAAGGACCCTGAGCCAGTGGTCGACAGTACTGCAGCCACTGCATCAATCACATTTGCCATCTACCAGTACCTACAGGACTGCATGAACCAGGCATTCACTTACCCAACTGTGGTTCATTGTACCAATGCCAAGCATCCAGTGTGGTGTACCCCAGCCATACACAGGATGTACAACACGAGGAGGTGGCTACTACAAGGTGGAGCAGACACCTTGTGAGGTATGACACCCTTGGTCATCATATGTGTAGAGTTACACACTGTCATGCCATGGTCCAGGGCACATTCCACAGATATACCTACATGGACCTGGCTGACAATCATACCACCTTCAGTTGCTATGCTCAACACCTGGGAGGTCACTCCCACATATGCTCTGACTGGGTTCACAAAGAGGTGGAGTTTACTCAACATACACACATTGCCAACATACAGGCTGACAAGTCCAGTGAGGACATCTCCACACCCTCCCCTACACATGAGGAGATGTCTGTACCAGCGGTTTGTGGTCACCAAATGTTCTGTGACACACAGGTGGGACATGCTCTCTCCAGGGTAGTGGACATAGCATCCATGAGACCAGCTGGTGACCCCACTGTGTACTCCACTATCTCATTGAGGAATTAGACCCACAGTTAGGACAGCTATTTCTTTGTAGCCTCACCTCAGGTAAGGTACCCAGGTTGTGTCGCATGGCAACGGTAGTCCCACGTCACAGGGCCAATGCCTCCACTGAGCCTGGTTATTACTGTCCCATTACCATGAGGAGACCTATCTGCAAAGACATGGGGAGGGATCATACTGCGGCTCGTACATGAATGCATAGGGGACATACATACTTTGCATCCAACACGGTTTGTTTTGTTCAGGGGCGGTTCATGCCTTTAAAGCATGGTTGACATTTTAGGGACAATCACCGAGGCCATTGATGGGGGTGTTGCAGTCCATACAGCCTACCTCGACCTGGCAAAGGCCTTCATCACATTACCCCCCTCAGGTATCGTTGATAAACCCATTGGCTGGGATGTGAACACGTACATCACAGAATGTGTTGTAAACTGTCTATGTGACCCAACCCACACGGTCATAGTTGCTGGCAGCATGTCAGACCTACTGCCTGTCGCAAGTGGTGTCCCATGGGGCCCTTCCGTGGGTCCACTCCTGTCATACATCTACATTTCCACGGTACAGGCACACACAGGGGTGTTATGGGCAACATTGTTTGTAGATGACTGCAAAACAGGTGCCATAGTGGGATGGACATCTGACACAGATATCCTTCGAAGGGGCCTCCCAGATATGCATATCTGCTGTCAGGGACATGGCCCACAGCTAAATGCTAAGTAATGCAACATCATACCTGTCGAGAAGTACTAGGTCACCCCTGTCCAGCAGATAGGTGGCTGTCCACTCAGCACAGGGGTGATTACCAGGGATCAGGGGACAGAGTTTGTCGGTCACCATTCATTCAACACACACGTTGCTATCGTGGTTCTGTGGGACTTCTACATTGCCCACCTGTTTGTGCAGGGATTCACATCTACATCAGGCTAGGTCATTGTCTCCTTGTACCCATTACGTGTTACACCTATGATTTACTACATTGCCCCATTCAGACTGTATCTGACCATACACCTACAGCAGCTGGGAAGCCCTCATAGGTTAATTGTCGTACAGATGCAGGATGACATCATTTTGTGTAATGCTGCCCCACTTGTAGGACCCCTGCCCCATTAAGTCACATACCTGCTGTTTAGTGTTGACCTTTGCCTGACATACGAGGCCATGTCAACCCATATGTCATGTGTATGCTTCACCTACTGTATCTGCATCCCTCAGAACCACTAGGGCAGGTGACATGAACCTTGTCACGGTCATTAATGGGATGTGTTTGAGTGACACATATATCACCCAGACACTCACAATGCTGTGGATCTACATCACAGTACATGTGAGACAGAGATCCTTCATAGCCTTGTTCGTGGGTATGTTGTCCATTGGATGGAGAATTGCAGGTATAGGCCAGGGATTACATCATTATCACTGCTTGACGGAGGTACAGCAATATCATGAGTATTTTTATCTGAAGCACAGAAGGTTGGCAAAGTCATCCTAACTATGGTGTAGTGTTATGGCTGAACCTGGGACGATGGCCTACCCTGTACCTATGGACCTATGAACCTATATTCATAGTTTGTCACATTTACACTTGTCTATCCCCTATCCTCTTTCTCCAGTGTATATTTCTGTGGCACATGATTGTCCTCTGTATTACATGCAGGTATGCTGTGTACAGTGCACATACGTCACAGTTGATGACAGTGTATCTGTGTCCCTAACACTGTGATACTGAGGACTACCACACATCCTTCACAACATTACATGCATATGTTCTTTCTATTCTTCTTTGGCCTATGGGGTGTTAAGGCAAACATTACACAAGTCCCTGTTTGTGCATGCTTCATGTTGGTGTCTGACCAGGCTCCATTACAGTCGTGTGTTGGACGGTAGTGTTTCTGTGTGTTTGCCATGTGTTTTTATTGCCGGTACATCTGTGGGAGGTGTGGTTGGCACATGTTCCTCTTTGCAGGGACACCCATCCTGGGGTTTGTGTCATGCATCTGCACTTGGCATGTGCCATATGTCCTGTACTATTCCCACAGTCGTGTATGCCTTCATGCACTACTACTGCGTGTTACTGGCTGTTTGTATGTGGTACACATGGACATTGTGATGGTTGGCTTGACCTATTCCCATGCTAGAACATACACATCTGTCAATTACGTTGTTTAAATCAAACTGTAACACTCATTCGTCTTTTCAAACTGACAGTCAATAACACAGGAAGCTGAGATTAATAACGTTTTACTACTGTGCAGCAGGAGGCAAAGAACTATGCAGTACAAGTTTAGACTTTTGTTTTACTCTATACATGTTACAGCTGTATGAGCATTGTGTATACTATCATCTTTGCACACATTAATGATGTGGTCAGTCAGAGGGCATTTACATCACTATGGTCCGCAATAGTCTATACATACGTGGGTGCTGAGGTCGTGCTTTTAAAATGTTTTCCCATGAGAATAACACAGCCTTGCAAGGCACCTGGTCAATTACAGTGTCCTTCTGTGATTGTAGCTGTTTCAAGGACCCTGGACTGTTTCGATACAGTAGTCAGTTCATTTCTTAATACGTTGCTTTGTCTCTCTGGTAAGGAGTTGTACTCTTATCTTCGATAGAGCTCACAAGGCCATCCTCCTCAGGGGAAGGGGTGATGTTATGCATGTACATACATTTATTTTTCTGTCACCCAGCAGATAATTAATGCTGAGAGACATTAGCCTGCTGTACTGGTTACTGCCAGGGTCAGAATTCCATCACACTACAGCTTAGCTTCACCAATTACATGCATGATCAGTTCTACTGCCATATTGTACGGTACAATTCAATGCATTATATAGTATTTAGAGTCTAAACTGGCACTTCATATGTGTTTCTATATATATTTTTCGAACAACATCCATCCGGCCATATGCATGTTGTTCCGTCCTTTACCTTGACCGTGTGTATTTGGCCGTCCGGCAACGCTACTCTCCACATGTGATGTCCCACCTTCCCCTTCTTTGCCTTTAGCACCCTGTTAGGACGTCCTGTTTGGTAGGCACGTGTTCCGCTATATGTGTTCGACTTCTCTGCATAGCTAATCATCGATGCGGTGGTTCAACAATCTGACTTGTCCACATGTGTACAGTTATGTGCACCGTGTCGTATGCAAACCTATATGGTTTTGACGGGTACATACCACATGTGGGATGTACACATTCTGCAGACACATTCACATGCAGCCATTTCCATATCTGTACCTGAGGTGGGTTGGTGACATGTGGGGTACGTATTTGCCCGCGTGGCACTGCCTAACACAAACATCTTACCACATTTCAGGTATGCACATTGTGTGTAGGTGTATAGCTGCACACGGATGCTAGCAGGTTTGGGTGCACAGGTGTACATGGGTGGGACTTACATGCTACAATGAGGCTATTGTGTATTACATCTGAATGCATGGGTTCTGCTTCTGGATATTACACTTCAACATACGCCATCCAGTGTATGCGACAGAGACGTTGCTGGGTGTGGGATATGTTGCTATGCACATGTTTGCCTGTGTTTAAGGTATCTTGGTTCCTTCCTGTTGTTATGTCAACACAGCTACTCGGCTATGTACTCTCACTACTGCTTGTGACCATTATGGTTGGCACCTTTTCCAATGCCCATAGTGGGACATGTTTTGTGGGAACATCGGATTTTGCAGGACAACACATACCCACAGTAAATGGAGTTGACAGGACTTTACTTGTTTGCCATAATATACGCTTATTCTGTTAGCATTTGGGTTCCTTATTCAGTTTCTTATGCCATGTATGTGTTTCATATACAAATTATATGTTTTATGCTACTATTACATGTATATTGCGGGAATATTTTTGGCAGGGAATCTCAGGTCATTTTCCTTTTTTTCGATGTTTGCAGGGACACAACTGTCCAATGAGGGACTATCCATAGCACATTGGGACAGCTGGTAACCCTGGTGACCATGCCCATGTCGCTACTGGGGTTGCCACCTTTTCCAGTTGCCAAGGTGGGATATTTCCGGGACTCACATCTGATTTTACAGGCCGACACATACACACGGTCACTATATGGCATAGAACTTCACTTGTTTGCCTAAATAAAAGCTTATTGTTGTGGCAGTTTGGTTGCTTATTCTGTTTCTTGTGACATTGAGATATTTCAGTTACAGAAATAACCAATTCATGCAACCATTACATTAAATACGGGATGCTCTTTCATTTAATCCATGGCCCTTATCAGCCCTAAGCAAGATGATCCATCTGCTTTCTCTGTCCTCAGTATGATTCATTATATCTCCTCCTCTTGTGTTCACAATGATTTTCTCTAAAACTCTAAAGCTAAATGTATGTTGAGAGTTTGTTTGCATTACATGTTTTGCTAGTGCATTCTGTGCATTGCCCTTCCTTATATTATAACAGTGCTCCCTTATTCTGTCACGTAGGACCCTGTTAGTTTTTCCAACATAAAAACATGAGCATAGTTTGCACACAGCCAGATATATAACATCTGATGTCATACAGTCAGCATTAACTTGAGTAAAAATTTCTTTGTGTGTATCTGGGTGTATAAAAATTATATTTGAATCTATCATAGGACAGAAATTACAGTGTCCACAGGGTCTCGTATAGCAATTGTTGGTTAAATCTGTATTCTTCTTTGATGGATAGCACAATAATCTTTTAAGATTCTTTTTATTTCTATATGTAAAAGATGGAGTATTACCTACAATCGTTGTTAGTAAATCATCAGCTTGTAGAATATTCCAATTCTTACAAATAATATCTCTGACCTGTTTATTATCTGCTGTATATGAAGTCAGAAACTTGATGGTTACTCTAGATGTATCCTCTCCATTGCTGATCACTACAGGTTGGGGCCCAAAATATGGAGTACCCGTTGTTGAACGTAAATTCAATACAGTATTAATATGTCCATTAAGCTCATCAGGTTTATAGCCTCGTTCAATAAACTTTTCCTTTAAATCATTCAAATCTGTTAAAAAGCTTGTGTCATTTGAGTTAAGCCTAGACATTCTTAATGCCTGCCCTTTCAATATATTATTAAACACGTGTCTAGGATGCATGCTAGTTCTAAATAGCAATGTATTTCTATGACATGGTTTTCTGAAAATCCCTGTGTTGAACATGCCACAGTGTAATTTTTCTACATATAAGTCTAAGAACTCAATCTTCACTTGTGAATAATTCATGGTAAACTTCAAACAAGGTGTTATATTATTCATGATCATAGTGAAACTTGTCAACTCATCTATTGTGCCACTCCATAAAATAAACACATCATCTGCAAAACGTCTGTAGAATTGTACGTGTCTTAAACAAAGGTTCTACAAACAGTAATTGCTCTTCCCAGTATGCCAAAAACATATTGGCGTAGCTATTTGCACATGGAGTACTCATAGCTATGCCATCTAGTTGTTGGTAGATGTTATCACCAAACATAAAAATGTTATTTTCTAGGACTAACTCAAGAAAATGTACCAAAAGATCAATCAACACATTGCTGTATGTACTGTGTTTCCTGAGGTAAGAATTAATGTAAGTTAAACCAAGTTCATTAGGAATAACTGTAAATAAGGACTGTATATCGTAAGTCACCAAAATTAAGTTTTCTGTAGTTTCTAATTGATTGGTAGTGTTATATAAATCTAATAGAAACTGCTTAGAATCACGCAATACAAAAATATTGTTATTCAATATACACCTCAGTGTTTCTCTATGAAGACTGAGACATGTTCAGTGACCCATCCTTTTCCAGAGACTATAGGTCTCATGGGTGGTTTGGTTGTACTTTTATGTATTTTGGGCAATCCATGTATGACTTGGATGGTAGGCATTTTAATGTATAGGTATTCAAATTCATCTTTGTTGATTAATTTACTTTTATAGATGTCTGTCAGGATGTTATGGACATATATACACATTTCATAGCCCTTAATAAAGTTAATACTTGTATAAAAAACATCTTGTAGCATGTCAATCATTTCTGTTTGGTAGTGTATAGTATCCATTACTACTATCCTTGAACCTTTATCTGCAGGTCTTATTATGATATTCAAATCATTTTTCAAATTATAGAGGCTCTTTCTTTCTTGGTATGATAAGTTATTATATGTTATATATTTAAAATTACTCTTTTCATTTTTGTGATAGTAACTATATAATTCATCTTCAGTAGTTCTCAAATATGCCTCAAGTAAAGGGTGGTTAGCTGGAACAAATTCACTGAGGTTCTTGAAACCAAATGTATTCGTAGCGGTAGGAATATTTTTGATAGTATTAGTATTATCAGTGTCCCTATAGATGTATTTAAGTATAACATTTCTGCAGAATACTTTCAAATCTATAATAGTTTCATCAAGTGTACTGTTACAATGAGGAATAAAACTTAGACCTTTAACCAACAAATTAGTATCATATTGTGACAAAGGAATACTAGACAAATTATAGATTAAATCTTGTTTTGATTTGTCCACATTTTCTTTAAAGTTGTGTTGTGTGGTGACTCTCCGGACAGTTTTCTTTTTTGCCTCCCTCGACTGACAGAGCGTGTTCTGTTTAGATTTTTCTCTTGACGTATCGCTAAAGGGAAGGATAAATTAATACCTACCCCTTTATTGTTTTCATTAACCTTTGGTCTAACAACTTGTTCATGATCACTCAAGGAATTTCTCTTATTTTTAAGAACATTAACAGTAGGATAAAGATTTACACTTTTGTTCATACTGTTATGAGTTAGATGTATAACATCTAAAGAGTCATTGCATGTATTCATGTCATCATTAATAAGTGTTGATGCAGTAGATGAGCCTGTGTCAATAGATGTATTATCAGGCCCATTGCTTTGAGTGTTGGTAGTCAAAGCTTCTCCTGTAGTATTTGTTAAATTAGAAACATTTGCATAAGATAGTTGTACATTGTCAGCTCGTATGGAGGTAGAATGTTGCTTAGAAATCATACTGTTTGATCTAGTGTGTGTATTAAACATGCGTTCTGGATTGCACCTCTCCCAGACAAAGACCTGTCCTGTTTTGAAGTCTTGAATATCCCGTGAAACTTTACCCTGTTTCTGCTGAAACAGTTTACGTTCATAAGCAGAAACACAGTCCAATATATTGTCAAACAAGCTATGTACGGCAATTTCCGTAAATTCTTTAAACAACTGTTGTTGTAATTTATTAATTTTGATAGTTAAAGCTTCTTCCTCCGGTTTAAAGAAGGTTATTAACAATTGCAAGTACTTACGGCTTGTGTCAATGTTTATCTGCTGCCATAACGCAAGTAACGCAAGTAACTCCGGGTATTCATTCCCCTGACTCGGCATGGAGAATACTCTTAGTCCTCGTGGGATAATAGCATTATCCAAACAGAATTGAAAGTGCTGCCGTTGCATTTGTAAGCGCTTCAATTTGTAAAAATACTTCTCAATTTCACTCAGCATCTGGTTGGCTTTCTGGAAATCCACGTCGCGTTCACCTGTGCTGGTTAACGGTTGTTCACCCGATAATGACCACATAGTGGTTAGAGTACCATCCAAGTGTTGCTGGAACCTTGCTTCTATCGCTTCTTTGCCCCGGTATTCACTTCTGGGCTTATACGGTAGTTCGATATCTGCCATAATGATTCGGATAAACCAAATTCTATTAGCTCACTCTTATTCACGTAACCAGTCAAAATAAAAGTAAAAATCCAAAAATAAATATAGTTCCTGGTTACTGGTTTGCAGCACGCTTGTTGATTTAAGTAACTAAGAAATAAAACGATGTATTTAGAACAAGCGGTGAAAGGGTGAGACGTACTATTCTTATAACAAAACAAACTCAGAATAGATCCAAAACACGAAATATTCAGCACAGGATTTATTTGTTTAAAACGATAAGCGCTTTCACTAAGTTTAGCTTCTTCAGATCAAAGACAAACAGACATAAAATTCATGCGCCTTATATACTTGGTAACAGTCCAATTCATTTAACAATAATTGCTTAATTAAGCTAATTATTACCATGATGACTAAAACATCAAGAGAGAATATGGCAATATGTATCTTACAAAAATAGCTAGCATATCAAATGACAGCTAATAATATACGGCAGCACAGAATTTTTTATAGGCATATGTTTTAAATACAGCAGCACAAAATATTCTCATGAACATAAGAATAAAACCAATAAAAATACACTTATAATAATTATGCTAATGAAATAGATGAAAAAGAATAGAAATACCAGTGAGTAATTTTAGTGTTTAAATACATAGCAGACATCTTGAAATATGTACATTAATATATATATAATAACAGAATGTAATGGCGAATAAATATGTGAAGCATGATGTGTTTGGCCATGATAGTTGTATTTAAAATAAATATGGAATATAAAATTGTATGTATTAGATCACTGCATTTTCCTAAAAATATGTATAAATATATTGAATAAATCAGTTAGTCTAAAATACATATGTATATAAAAACTGCTAATAGTTATATATATAATAGAAGTGCAAATATACATATAAGTATTGATATTAATATAAATGTAAATTAATAGATGTAATATCTAAAAAACAATATGTGCTGTGGTGTATATGTATATACACATAATCCCTATGTCACTTGATAGGTTACCAACTGGCTTACTGACAGAACCCACACTGTAAAAGTAGCCGACTCCTAATCCAGCTCCAGACAAGTGACAAGTGGAGTACCTCAGGGTTCAGTCCTGGGACCACTCTTGTTTGGCATCTACTGCTCTGGAGTACAGGCCAACACTAAAGGACTCTGGCTAAAAAAGTTCACAGATGACTGCAAACTGGGAGCCATTATTGAATCCCCAAATTATGTGGATACTCTACAAAAGGACCTTACAGAAACAGATGCTTGGTGCCAGAGCCATGGGCTCAAGCTCAATGCCAAAAAATGTATAGTTATCCCCTTTGGGAAAAAACATGTGCCCATGAATTACCACATAGCTGGCAATACACTAAACACCAAAAGTGTGATAAGAGACTTAGGGACACAAGTGGACAGCGGTTTCACCTTTGATAACCACATTGCCACAACAGTAAGGAAATCCTACTATGTGGCACACCTCATCACTAAGGGCTTTTCATCCAGGAAAAAGGAGGTCATTGTCCCACTGTTCTCATCCCTCATTAGACCCATTATAAAATACAATGCCTCATTTGGTATGTACCTCTCAAGATATCTGCAATAACTGGAAAGGCCACAGAAATACCTCACTAAAAGAATCACAGGCCTAAAGCAGATGCCCTTTGCTGACCGCCTTAAAAAACTCCAGCTATACTCTGTCGCATATCATCTACTCAGAGGTGATCTCTGTTTAATATACAAGGCCATGTCAAACCCTGAGCTGTTGGACATGCTGCACTTAAAGAAATCCCAATCCCTCAGAGTCACACGCTCCAGGGATCTAAACCCTGTCATCACAATAAACAAAACATGCTGGAGGGATAGGTTCTTGACCCAGAGTCTCCCCAGACCCTGGAATAGACTGCCCATACATGTCAAGCAGAGCACCTCTTTGGCCCTCTTCAAAAGGAACCTTGATGATTGGATGGGAGAAAGGAAATTCACCCCAGTGATCATGTCAGTCACCCTGCTAGACAGGGGTCCAGGGAAGTAAATAGTGTGGGAAGAAATAGCCAGGGAATTGCTATGGCTAGGCTTGTATAGGCCCTAGGGCCAATAGCCTAGTACCAACCTATGAACCTATGTATTGTCCATATATAACCATTACATCCACCAGTACCATATTGTACATATCTGTGGATGTTCTGCATATAACATGTAACCTGGTACACACCTCACCCTAAATGTTGTGTGGTGGGTGCAACGAAAGCAACACAGTTCAGTAGCACTACATACCTAGGTAGGGGTCTAGTCACAGTGTTGCCAAGTAAGGATGTGCGTGTATGTGAATGGGTTGACATAAGGTTGCAGATTATACGTGTCTCAGCGGGTCACCTGTCAATGTGGCACAGGCAATAACTGTTATAAAAACCTGTAACATGTGTGCAACTGTACACTGGATGTGTCACAGCCATGGTGTCACCACAGTACCATAACCCTTGTGGAATATGACTGCAGACCATCCTCCTGCTGACACATATACACCTACCAACACAAATGGATAATATTATGGAGATCACAATCAATCAGTCTTACTAACAGCTGAAATGCATCATAGCTGGATGGCTACACTACCTGACATGTATGCATTGCACATTACCCCTAACAACATCTTACACTGCATTACATTGCTGCACTCTATTACAGTTACAGTGTGCATCAAAACCATATTAACCTGTCCCTGCATCCATGTTATGGATGACAGGGATGTTGCACAGGTATCAACATATGCACAAGGTGTGTTGCTGGTTTGCCAGAGGCTGAGGGTGGTCCATACATTTGACACTATGTGTGTGGGTGAGGAGTTTAATTCTCTGATCGGGGCGTGGTGATGTGGTGTTTGTCGGTATGGGGTTGCCCTAGGTGTGTTTGCATACTTTGTGGGTATGCATGCACACAGTTCTGCCATGTGGCTGCCCTATACAGGTGTTTTTGGACAGTTGCAGACCATACCTGGCAGGGTGTGCAGTTCACCGCCTCTGGCCACGGATTAACTGATTGTGCCTGCCAGGGATTCCATGGGCATGTGCAGGTAGAGACCTTGATGTGGTACTCTCCCCTGGTGATGAGAGATGTCCGCTGGAATCATGTCCTGCCTGGGACTTGCCATGGCCATGTGCACGAGGCCTGCTGCTGTGTGGTATGGACAGCACCCCCAGTGATGAGCTGGGGCTGTTACTGCCACTGCAGGAGTGGACTAGCATCCTAGCATGTCCACATTGACCGCCAGCTGCTAATGTTTCTGGCCTATGTCCACACGGCCGTCACACCACTCCCACCACATTTTCAAGCATGGACATACCACGGTCGAGGAGGCCCACCATCTCACCCCACCGTCTATTCATGATCTCGTTCTGTTCACAGAGGGCAGCAGCAAGTTCACGGATGTTGTCACTTACAGATGAGAAAGCAGCCCTCTGCAGCTTCAGCCCCTGATTGGTGTGCATTTCCATATGTGCCTATGCCTCCATGACAGCATGAAACATGCGCCTGGTGGTACCAGTTGTGGCACCTCTGCCAAGGGCATGATGACCAGCAGCCCTCCCATGAGCAACATGGTACATTTGCCTATGTAGTGTCCTTACAGACATCTGGCTATGCCGACTGTGACCCGACACAGTCAGCATAGAAACCACACTCTCCTGGGCACTGGCACCAACTGTCAACTGTCCCTCTGTTATGGCCACTGGTGATGTGGTGTGTATGGGCATTGTAACTGTGTATGGGTTTGGGGTGGCTAGGAGGGTGATGACAAATGATGCAGTGTCGGCCTCTGACCTGTGCCTCAACAGTACCATCATCATCGGTGTCTGTACAGACACCAACCTCAGATTGCATGCAGGAGGGACCCTGACCCACCTCGCCACCTGTGGGGGAAACAAACATGCACTTTAAGACCTGTACAGCATTGGATAACAGTACACACACACACACACACACACACACACACACACACACACACACACACACACGCACACACACACACTCTGACCGTCCACCTTACTACCTCCCTGTCCCTGGGTTTACAGACAGTCCCACATTCAGTTACATATGTTCCCTATCCTGCATGGCACTTGCTAACATACACTCATTAATACTACCCATTAACATATCATTCCTCTCCATACCTACACATGTGATCACAACACATGACCTGTTACACCATCACTTCCCTGACTTGAGTGAAGTAGGTTGTACATGGCCTCACTGATGTCATCCACTGTTAACCCTGTGTATGTCCGGTCATCGTGTACATGGTCCCTATATGGTAGGAGCTACTACATTCACTACATATTTTACACACCAGAGTCTCATACTACAGTCTTGCTCAGTCTATGTCACATCTGCTGCACAATCAACCTATCATGTGGACAACAGTAATATCTGGATACACTCACTGATGTGCTCTGGTAATTCCCCATTGCATCAGTAGTGCTGCATATGTGGGTAGTTGGTTATATATCTGCTGATGGCAATATGATGGGTAAACCTGGTGTGTACTTTCCCTCCCAATGCATGTTCCATGCTACAGACCTTGTTATACTATCAGCTGTCCTGTGATCAGATATCAGACAAGTTTTCCTGGTGTCTCATGTGTCACTCCATGTCCATGTATGGCACGATCCCAAGGGGAAGTACTGCCATGTGATCAACCCCACAATCACTTGTGCATACATGGGCACCCACACAAACAGACACACATGTACACACACATCTGACATGCATCGACTTCACTCCACTCCACCAGATTGCACTTACAGACACAATAAACACACACACACCCCTATCCCCCACATACACCTACATGTGAGGTTGCACAACTTTTGTACACACAGTCCTCCCATTATTCTTCTGTCAGCATGCATTACATATGGTACTCAACAGCAAGCAGTGCAGCTATAGTGACTTCATGCTAGTGCCAATATACATGTTTGTGATGCATGGTCTGCATTGGTAGGTGATGGTCCTTCCCCTTGATAACACTGCACCCATGTACAAAATGTTACTCTGGACCTGTTCTGCACCCTGCCTTGTACTATGCACCATACCTCTCAGGTGTACAAACCATTGCTGCATTTATAGTACTGTGTCAGTTATGACAGCTCCAATGCTCACAGCCCCTATGTGTTTGAGTGACACATACCTGGGATGATATGTGCACAGATGTCATTTGTGAATGCCTGATGTCAGGTTTACAGATCACAACATAAGCGGTGCATGTATGACCAATACAAGACTATTACACTGACAACCACCAGACCTTACCATGGCTATGGAGGATGCCCTACACATGTCCCACAACTCTGCATGGTTGCAAGGTCTATTCATGTGCACATCCCTTGGAGTTCACACACTGCCATCACTATTTCTGTGGAGTTAGGGTTAAGTCTGCCACAATTACTGAACCTGATTGTGTGCAGATACAGCCATTCTTAGCATATGTAGGATCCCTGCTGCAGTGCACTGCTGTGTGATGATGACACACCCTCCCCACCTCCAGCCTTTTTGCAGATGCTTGACAACTATGGCCTACACATGTGTCAATTTGCAGTGTCCCAAAAATGGAACACTACATGGAACAGCCTACTACCAGCTAATTATGTGGACCACAGTACTATGTTATGCCATAGTGTCGATCTGTAATGGTTGCTATTGTAATGCAGGTGTCTTTACTGTTGTAGCACCATATGAGGGTGTTGTTTCACACATGTCCCTACTGTAGGCCATGTGTCCTGCTATTCTTCTCATCCCTGTGGACACATTTCACAATGACAGGATGTTAGTTATCTTGTATGTGTCTGATGTACCATTCTGATATCCCATCATGGTCTCCACTGTGATGTGGTGCATTTCACAACAACAAAACATGAACATGTACAGCATGCAGTATGGGTAGCTGTGTTAGATGTGTGCATGGAATATCCCATAGCTATTACATGCCCAGTGTATTGGCAAGCATGAACATAAACCATACTCACAGGCTACAGGTTGCTGCCTTGGTGGTATCCTGGAGTGACATACATAAGAGTGTGAAAGAGTTGATGTCAGTGGCCACAGCTGTGGAATTTATAAAGGGTAGATGCAGCATTACGGTACATCAACAGTAGAAGTCCACAATACTACAGCTTATGCACAACTTTTTACTACTAGACAGCAACAGACTATGTATATGACATCTCAGATATGCATGATCTAGCTGTACAGATGCGGATGCATACACAACAGTGGTCAAATGATGTGCCCTGGAGCCTTATCTGCATGGTCCTCTGCCTCTCCACAATGCTCCCTGCCAGTTGTTGGTTATGCGGGCAGGCAGGTGCCACAAGGTTGTGTCCCCCCCATGAGTACATACAGATAGAACCCTGTCACCCAAAGTCAGGTCCAGGGTCTGGTGCATAGGGAGCTCCACAGAGACATGGGGGATGTGCTACATCACCTGGAGCCCTGCAGTACACGTACACAGGGTGGACATGCTTGCTCCTCCTGTACAACCCACAGCCCAGGCACCTTTATGACCATGTAGATGCTGTTGTGACTGTCCATGGGTGGGGACCTTGGCCCATTGCTTCCATATGGGGACTCAATGGTGTACACATTCCAAACAATACTCCCCATCCATGGTGTTTGCACACCACATGTGTCATATACCAGCCTTGTATGCTGTCTTTTCTGTCTACAGACCCAACCTACATACCACAATTTGCCTACTAGCCTTCACCAACATTCAAATCCCACCTTCACAAACAGATGCGATGTGTTCTCAACATGGGTTACACACCATACATCAGGGTCTATTTTGCACTCATGTACTGCTGTATATATATATATATATATATATATATATATATATATATATATATATATATATATATATATATACATATGTTGTGTATTGATATGTGTGATGTTCTCTCACACATATCATGGAAGGGGACATGTATTTACATATATCTGTGTGTGTGTGTGTGTGTGTGTGTGTGTGTGTGTGCGTGTATAATATATATATATATATATATATATATATATATATATATATATATATATATATATATATATGTATATATATGTATATATATATATATATATATATAGGATCTATATTAGAAAATCGAAGTTTCAAAACTTAGAATGTTCTAATATCAACCCCTATTCAGCGAATGCTTACAACATCGAACATGCAGAACAGCAAATTTTTTCTTAGGGAAAAAATTTGCTGTTCCAAAACACATACACAACACAAGCACACCAAACAAACAGCAATCCACACACATACACCTAAAATCTTACATCTAACCCTACACTAAACTGTACATATACCACTAACTATCCACTTACCTTAACCCAAAACCTAACCCTAAGGTCCGTCACTATCGCACACTCACCTCACCCATGCCCTAACCCTCATTCATCTATCTCGCCCTAACCCTCACATTCACACAATCGCACACTTACCTGACCCCCGCCCTAACCGTAACTCACCTAACCCACCCTAACCCTCACATCCACACAATCACATACATACCTAACCGTTGCCCTAACCCTAACTCACTTAACCTTGTGCCCAATCGCACACTTACCTGAACCCGACCCATAACTTTCCACTACAGCGCTGAAAATAATGAAGCGACAGAATGGGACAACCAAATTCTTTCCCTAGGAAACAATTCAGTTTTCTGTAGCTTCACTATTTTCAGCGTTCGCTGAATAGGGGTCGATATTAGAACATTCGAAGTTTTGAAACTTCGATGTTCTAATATAGACCCTATATATATATATATATATATATATATATATATATATATATATATATATATGTAGAAGAATTATGTTGTGTATGTGTGTGTTTGTATATATATATATATATATATATATATACATAGACAATTGTTGGATAGTGTGTGGGGGGGGGGGGTCTAGGGATCTTTGGCAGGCATTTGCAGAGTATTTGAATTCAAATGCTTATGACCTGAAATTTTCAGGTATTATTGATTTACATGAAGTAGAGTTTTTGGATGTTTTGGTGGGAAAGGAGGATGATGGTTCTCTTTATACTGATCTATATAGAAAGCCTTTCTCCAAAAATGCTTTGTTACATGCTAGTAGTTGCCACCCCCCCCACACTATCCTTAACATACCTGGGTCACAGTTTCAACGCACTAGGAAAATTTGCTCTTCTAATGAACGTTATCACAATAAATCCAAGGATTTAGAGTCAAGATTTTTGAATAGGGGTTATCACAGGTATCAAATACAAAGGGCTAGTAGGCATGCTAGTTCCATAGATAGGAATACTCTATTGATTGATCGTGAATTTAGGAATGAGAGTTCCTATATTAGGTTTATAACAACTTATGGAACTAATACACATCTTGTTAAAAATTTATTGATGAAACATTGGCACATTTTAGAATCTGATGTGTTTTTCACAAAGTGTATTGACAAAGTATGTCATTTTGGTTATAAAAGGGGTAAGAATCTAGGACAGTATTTTGCAAATTTTAAAAGAGATCATTTAGAAAGCACTGATTCACTGGGTATTATGGGTAGTACATTTTGTGGTACTTGCAAGCAATGCAATGTTATGGCTAAAACCAAGTCCTTTACATCTGTGAATACGAAAAAGGTATTTGATATTCGTTGTTTCATCACATGCAATAGTACTTGGGTAGTATATATGGCGGTCTGCCAGTGTGGAGCCTTTTATGTAGGGCAAACTTCTTGTGCGTTGAAACAAAGAATATCTTTACACATCAGTGATATTAGATGCCAACGTACTAGAAGTGCCCTTTACAAACATAAGTTAATTCATCCAACAGCACATTTTATATTCATAGGATTGGATAAAGTTTCAGCATTTAATCTAGGGGATAGCCATAAACATCGCATATTAACTCAGAAGGAACGTCGTTGGATTGTGAATTTGGGGGCTATGTTTAAGCCAGGGTTGAATGATCACTGGTAATAAGTGTAGGTCTTGGTACTTAAAGGGGTTTTTTTGCATCAGTTTGGGAAAAAT